>NC_092044.1:60342146-60539646 GCF_003086295.3 Arachis hypogaea | reverse complement strand
GATTTATTAACATTAATAAATAATGACCAGAAATATCTTTTTTTTAACAAGAGGGCATATTTCCATAGAATTAATCAAAATGTCAAAAGCATAACACGTCTTCTTATTGATACTACTCATTTTGATACTAAAAAGCCTTCTCCTTTTTATCCTCATGAATCCACCAATACTATGCTTTTTTCTATGTTTATATTAGTATTATTTACTTTGTTGGTTGGAGTAATAGGAATCTCTTTTAGCCAAGAAGGAACAAATTTCATTACCATAGTTTCATATATATATAACCGTGAGCCTTTAAGGGAATCAAAAAAGAGAGATTGAAACGGGGCTCATATGCATACATATATACACATATAACAATGACACCTCACCATCCTCATTAATCAAAATCTCCACCTATCCTCTTTCATTAATTCATTATTGCCACGGACAGGGAGAAGAAAGAAAGGCCGAGAGAAAGAGTGAGCTTTCATGGAAACCATGAGTTTTTGACTCCAATTTCTTGAGATCCGTAATTCTAATAAAAAATCTAATCCGATAAAAATATTCATATCCTTCTCCTTTACACGTTGGCATTATTTTTGTTTGGTAAAAACTGACGGTGACATAGCTCCTCTTTCCCTTGAGTTCAACCATTTGGAATTCTAGGAGGCACAGACGATTTTTGATGCTTTTCTCTTCAGCAGCTCGATCAGAAAGTTTCTTCAGATCTTTCGTTGATTATGATTTCATACGGAGGTAGGGGTTTGTTTTTAAAATTAAATGTTTTAATTTAAGGATGCCTAGAAAGCTTATTGAATAATTGCAAATAATTCATAAGTGTGTTGTATTACTAATTGATGAGGATTGGTTGATTTATGGTTGTGAATGGTGTTTAATTTGTGTTGTTTGTCAAACTGAAACATGAATTGAGTTTGGATTGAGATTGTATTGGTTGCTGAAATTTTTAGTTATATTAATTTCTTGGTTTGGTTATTTATCTGAGAATTTATTTGATGATAGTGGGCTTGCAAGCTGGTTTAGAAATTGTTGGTAATTGAGTATACTAGCTTGATTGGATATTGTTGTATTGAATTTTTAAAGTGAACCGTTGGTTACTAAACTGAAATAAAGTAGGTTGATTACTGAGAAAATAAGGGAGCCCGGAGAAGTGTTGAAGTCTAATTTTTTGAAGAGGATATTTTGTCCGAATTTTTGTCAAAGTATATGAGAAAGTGATTTTGTTTTCAAACCTGATTTAAATATGAATTTACATTAAGAAGCGAACTTTGTATTAAACATTTGATTTACAGGCTTATTTGAGAAACTGTTTTGAAATTGAACCTAGTTAGCTTTTAGATTTATAAAATGATTTGGCATTTGAATTGGAATGTTTGATTTATCAGGGATGATCTTTGAGAATCGAAAATGATTTGGTTAGGATCCTAGAAGGGCGGAATAATAGGATTTTTAGAGGAAATACTGTCGAAATTTTATAAAATCTGAGGTTTTATTTGAAATGTTATTTTAAAGGATTTGGTTTGGAGAATTAAATTATTTAAGATTTATTTAGTTGAGAAAAGGTGTATTTTATTTTTAAACTCGATTTATTAAGAAAAACATAATGTTTTAAATCCAATTTTGTAAGGAGAGATTTTGTTTTAAGTGTTGTTTTGAGCTCGGTATTTTAAGAAAGGGAATCTCTGCCACAGAGAGCAGAGAACAAGAATTTCAAGAAAATATTAACTTAAAGAGATTGTCTGCCACATGAGAGCAGATGTGACATTATTTAGGCCTTAATATCAAATGTAAAGTGAGGATGCCCACACACTGAGAACTGTTTTCCAGATGTACGCTTATTGATTTGGAAAGTCACACTGTATGTGGCCTAGCCGTACGACTTAAAGTCACACTGTATGCGGCCTAGCCGTATGACTTATAAGCACACTGTATGCATCTGGAAAGCCATATCTGGGACTTATGCCCGGGTAATGTCAGGAGCGGGTAGGCAATCGACACATGAGCTCATAGCCTGCGTTAGGGATAGACATGCATCATGTTGTTTGCACATTTGTAGTTAGTTGCGCTTGCTTGTCTTATTTCTTTGTGATTATGCTGTTTGTCTTGTTGTAACTTGCTTGTACATTGAAATGAATCTCTTACTTGTACTATTTGTTTGTGAATGTTTTAAAATGATTATGAATTGACATTTGACTGAGGATTAATTATGTGGCTGAGAGACGGGTAATGCGACTAGTTTTATATTTAAGATTTGCTTTGAGTTAAGAGATTTTAAAAAGATGTAATTAGTTAGCTAAAGTAGAACCAAGAGTATTTTCAAAGGGTTTGATAAAAAATATATTTTTATTGGATAAAGTTAATTATTCGCACTTTATTTTATTACTTTTAGGGTATTCCCATTCCCTACTGAGAACTTGTGATTTGTTCTTATCCCAAAATGTTTCACCCTTTTAGTGACAGGTTCGAAGGTTCAATATGAAGCTGCGGATGAGTAGTAGATTTAATTGTGATTCCTGTTGTTTTCATAGAATTCCCTCACCTTTATTAATTAGGATTTTATTTTATATAGAGGGATAGGAATTGTATCTGAGTTACATTTGAATTCTTTTATTTGATATTCATTATTATTAATAACTATGTGACTAGTATTGCTTGGACTTACCTTTAATGTGATCTTTAGACTTACCTTTCTCGTTCATTATGGTGAAAACTATGTTGTCGCACACATTCTTTTCTGTGTGTATGACATCAAGGTTGTGACGCAATCCATTGTTCTCCCAATAGTGGCAGCTCAAAGAATATACACCTCTTCTTCCAAGGAGTCTCGTCTTACACAGCGGTTTATTGTCCGCGTGTCCTTTTCCCCATAACCAATTTGCACCTTGCCAAGTTTGACATTCACATCCTCTAACTGCCAGACAATGTCTCCACCAGAGAATTTGATAGGTGGACCTCTACCCTCTGTCTTTCCATCAAAGGAGTACCGATCTTTTCTATATTTGTGGTTATGATTCAGAAAGCAACGATGACCCATGAAACACCATTTCTGACTGTGTGTGAGCCGGTTAGTTTCAGAATCCAAATTGCACGCAGGACAGGCTCTCTCACCGTACGTGTTCCACCTAGATAAGTTGCCCAAGTCAGGAAAATCACTGATTTTCCATATTAACGCAGCATACATCTTGAAGGTTTTTTTCTCGACTGCATCATAAGTTTCAACACCAACCTATAACTGCTTCAACTCATTGATCAATGGCTCTAGGTACACATCTATGTCATTTCCAGGCATTTTAGAACCAGGAATAATTATAGAGAGGATAAACGAAGTGGGTTTCATGCAAATCCAGGGGCATGTTATACGGGATAAGAACCACGGGCCAAATTGAGTACTTCGAGCTAATGTTCCCAAAAGGGTTAAAGCCATCACTAGTTAAGGCTAGGCGAACACTGTGCGGATCACTAGAGAAGTCAGGATATCGTATGTCAAATGACTTCCATACCTCGGTGTCCCTTGGATACCTATACATACCATCAGAGTTAGGACCTCTCTTGTGCCACAGCATGTCAACGGCTGTCTTATTAGACATATATAACCATTGCAATTATGGAATAAGGGAAAAGTAACGAAGAATCTTCGCCGCTTGTGGTTTGCCGTTCTTCTTAACAACCATCTTGATCCTCACCCTAGAGTTCTTCTTAGTCTTATGCTTCCATCTCGATGTCCCACACAGCTTGCATTTGGTCAGCTATTGGTTGTTGCCTTGGTATAGCATGCAGTCATTTGGACATTGATGTTAGGATTTTTACTAGTAAAGAATTTTATAAAAACAGTCGCGTTGTAAGTATAGCTTCTAAACCAACAGAATATCCTTTCGTACAAACGTTTGGTTGTCACAAGTAACAAACCCCTTTGGAATTGATAACGGAAGTATTTAAACCTCGAGTTGTCTTCTCAAGGAATTGCAGGGAAGTATAATTTATTATTGGTTATGCAAAGGTATATTTTGGGGTTTTGAAAAGGTTTTAAATAAGAGAAATAAATTGTAGGAATTAATAAATTAATAACTAAGAAAAACTCTTGGCAAGGTATGAAAACTGGAAGTCTTATCCTAGTTATCCTTATCAATGGTGATGAGAATTATATTTTTGCTCCCACTAAGTCAACCTCTAACTATGAAGGTCAGTTAAGTGGACAAATTAATTTAACACCTGAAGTCCTAGTCAACTCCTTAAGGAAAGACTAGACTTATAGGAATCTAAGTTAATCAGCAAGAGTAATAATTATCAATCACGATGAGTTTGACAACTCAAGAGTCACCAATTAATCAACCAAAGCCAATAGTAAATAATCTAAATTAAAAACAAGGAAAAGTAATCATGAGTCTGAAATACCTCAAATTATATTTAAATAAAAATGTAAATTCTAACATGGACAATTTTTATAAATTAGATTGAAAAGAGAAATAAAAGGAACATTGAACCTGTGATGAAGAAAAAAAATTGGAAGTTGAAATAATAAGAAATCCTAATCCTTTAAGAGGAATCCTAATCCTAAATCCTAAGAGAGAGGAGAGAGCCTCTCTCTCTAAAAACTACATCTAAATTATAAAAAATGTTACTTATGAATGAATGTATGTTGTATCATGTCTAGATGTATTCTCCCACTTTATAGTCTTTGATCTATGTTTTCTGGGCCGAGAACTGGGTCAAAAACAGCCCAGAATTCGCTGGTTATAAAATCTGCTATGCTGGTTTTTCGTCACTGCGACACGTCCGCGTGAAGCACGCGTTCACGTCACCTATCTGTACGGTCACTATAAGAAATTATATATCAAATCGAAGCCCCAGATGTTAGCTTTCCAACGCAACTAGAAATGCATCATTTGGATCTTTGTAACTTAAGTTATGACCGTTTGAGTGCGAAGATGTCAGGCTGGACAGCTTTAGTAGTTCCTTCAGTTCTTTGTATTCCTTCCAGTTTTGCATGCTTCCTTTCCATCCTCTCAGCCATTCCTGCCCTGTAATCTCTAAAATCACTTAACACACATATCAAGGCATCAAATGGTAATAAGAGAGGATTAAACATAGCAAAATTAAGACCAAAGAAGCATGTTTTCAATCAAAGCACAGAATTAGGAAGGAAAATGTAAAACCATGCAAATCATATGAATAATTGTATGAAAGATTGATAAAATCCACTCAATTGAGCACAAGATAACTCATAAAATAGTGGTTTATCAACCTCCCCACACTTAAACATTAGCATGTCCTCATGCTAAGTTCAAGAGAAGCTATAAAGGAGTGAAAAGGAATGATAGAAAGTATTCAATGCAACCTATCTATATGAATGCAACTACATGCAAAATGTTTCTACCTACTTTGTTAAAAATAAATAAGTTCTTCAAGACAAACATAAACAAAATTCCACTAATTCAAACCATACAATAAAAAGCAAGTAAACTTTGTAAGAAGATAGCTCATGAAAGCAGGGAACATAGAATCAATCATTGAATCCTTAATGGTAGTGTATATCATTCTAACTCTCAAGTGTCTAGGGTCAATTCTCTCAATTCTCTACTAATCTTGTTTTCTATAGCTTGCTCTTGATCTAACAATCAACAAAAATTTAATGCACCAATACACAAATCAAGAGGTCTTTTAAGGGTTGTAATGGGGTTAAGGTCAAGGTAGGATTGTATTTGGCCAAGTGGACTAAAATCTGAATCCTTAATTAACATAAACTTTTCACCTAACTTAGGACAATCCATGTACTCATAATATAAAATCAATAACTACCCATTAACCGCGTTTACTACATATTTATGCATTCCAAGTTTTGAGTACAGTACATATGCATTGCTATTGCCATTTACTTTGGGGCATTTTGTCCCCTTTTTATTTTTCTACTTTTTTTTCTTTTTTTCTTTTTTTTTTCTATTTTTCTTTTCTTAATAAATTTTTTTTAATGCATATGATTAAGGTTTTGAATGCATAAACATGTTCTTAACATTTTTCACATTTTCACACAAAGTCTAACATATTCAATTCCCAGACCAAACGTTTCCAAACCCACTTTCCCTACACTTAATTTATGAGTGCTTTAATTAGTCTAAGCTAATCAAGGATTCAAATTAAGGACATTATTATTTTTCGCTTAGAGTTAATGATGTGCTAAAGTAAAGAACAAAGGGGTAAAAATGGCTCAACATTGGTTTGCAAAGGATAATGAAAGGTAAGGCCATATGGGTATGTAAGCTCAGTGAAATAAGGCCTCAATCATATAAGTGCATGCATACATCAAATAATGGAAATATAGAATTAAGCAAGACAAAGATCACAATTTTAGAGAGAAAAACACAAACCAAAAATAAAATATTGGTTGGTAAAATGCAACCAATCAAGTAGGCTCAAAATCTCACTGACTTTGTGTGTTCGAGCTCTAAATCATGTTCCAAAATAATATTTCTTCAAACAAGTTTTTCAAAAAGTTTTTAATTTAAATTAGTGAAATACTATAAAAAATTTCTTGAAAAAGAAAATATTACTTCAACCAAGTAATGGTAATATATGCACAAAATCAAACAAATATACAAATACACATGCAAATGCAGCAATGAAAAACAAAAATTGGTGTTGAGAAGAAGGTGACTAACCCACGGAGATCGATATCGCCCTCCCCACACTTAAAGATCGCACCGTCCTCGGTGTATGCTAAGATGTGCAAGTGGACGGTTTACTTCAACTGATGCTTTTCTCCAAGGATTGTGCAGATGTACTTGTTTGTCTCCCCAGTTAGAAGCTTTCCTTTTCCCTTCCTCGGTGGCCATCCTGAAAGAAGAGAAAAAGGAAGAAAAGTAACCCAAAAACAAGGATAGGAAACAAATAAAATATGGTTGGGTTAATGCCAAATAGTGAGATTCTCAGTTACATGGTAGCTACAACATGCAAGTGAGAAAACAATAAAAACACATGGCATACCAGTGGTGCAAAATTTGCAACAAATGGGGGAAGAGATAGTAGATAATGAAAGATAATATAAATTCATTTCAATGCAAAAGGAATACAAGGGTCATAAAAGATTGACACTGACAGAAAAATAATATCACCCAACATTGTAAAACAAGTCACTAAGCACCAAAATAATACCAAAAACGATACAACAATTATAAAAGAAAATTTAACACCAATAAAAATATGCAATGAATGAAAGTATGCAAATAAAGTAAGTAAAATAGAATGAAGGAAAAGAAGGATGAGAAGCTAAAGAGATGAAGAAAAAGGAAGGAAGAAATGAGGAAGAAAGAATGAAGAAGGGAAAGAAAAGATTTAGATTTGGCAAAGAAAAGATAAGATATCTTGGCTGATCTGGATAAGCTGTGCGGCGCAGGCGACACGAAAGCGTGCGTGACGCGTTCGCACGGGTGGCGCTATTGTCAAGTGACGCGGCCGCGTGGGGCACGCGGTCGCGTGAGTCAATTCGTGCTACTAGCGCGAGGGCAGCCACGCGCTCGCGCAACTTTCTGTTTGAAACTTATTTTGTCAAAATTTAGGGTGACGCGGTCGCGTGGGGGACGCGATCGTGTGATAGGCCATATTATGGGGATTGACGTGGATGTGTAGGGCACGCGTTCGCGTGGTAGGGCTTGTGTTGCTAGCACAAGTCCAGCCCCACTCCAGCTCAAGTTACTGCCAGACACCCTTTTTACGTCGAATTGCAGGGCCACGCGTTTGCGTGGGTGACGTGGACGCGTGGGGAGGCCATTTCACTAATGACGCAATTACGTCATCCACGCGGTCGCGTGGGTCAAATTGTGCCAGAGGCATGCCTCCAGCCACGCTCTCGCGTGACTCTCTGGTCAATTTTCTTTTCTTCTTGTAGGCACATACAACGCAGACGCGTCGTCGACGCTGGCGCGTCATATGCCCCCTTTTTTATTTTTTTTTATCATGCAGTATGCAGAATGCAATGAATGATATGCACAATTCCAGGTTCAATTAAAATTCAAAAACAGACTAAACCGAAAAAGGAACGATCATACCATGGTGGGTTGTCTCCCACCTAGCACTTTTGGTTAAAGTCCTTAAGTTGGACATTTGATGAGCTCTCTGTCATGGTGGCTTGTGCTTGTATTCATCCAAGAATCTCCACCAGTGTTTGGAATTCCCACAGCCTCCGGGATCCCAAACTAGGCGCAGAAAGCCTTCAAGCAAGCTAAAGCAAGTGACAAGGACCCAAGAGTATTGATTTCTAGATTGAATTTCGGGGTCCCAAACCTTGCTTTTACACCCGTCTTCTTGTTGATCATCATGATTCCATCCGGGTAGCGAGCAATCTGAATTCTCACTGAAGCGGCCAAACAGCTTCCTAGACCCATTCAGTTGAGCTCTACACCAACCTTGGTGTTTAAACTTAAAGCTTCCAACCATAATGAACCTTGCAAGATAATTCTTACCACTAACCATCTTCCTCTTACTCTTAATGCCACAAAGAGCTCTAAGTTGACCATCCGTCTCCAGTAGCCCATATTCAAGTGGAATTAGAAAGCTAAGGGATATGAATTTTACCCACTTGAATGTTGTGAAGGAAGATGGCAACGGTTTCTAATGAACTTGCAAGCTCCACTCCTTTGTGTTCTTCTTTGACAACTACCACCTCTTTGCTAGCTTCTTCAATATCAACCTCTTCCTCTTGGTAGCTTTCTTCTAATTCAATTTCTTCTTCCTTGTTCACCAGGGACATGGGAGGTTGTGCTTCTTCTTTTTTAATCTCCATGTCAAGTCCAATGGGAGATGATTCAAATGTAGATAAGAATTCATTAATGATTGAATCAATCTCTTAATCATCCCCTTCAAAGTCTTCAACCATGATATGTTTTGGAGGTTGTACACCCTCCTCAACATCAATTGCAAACGTCTTAGAAGGAGGCTCTACGACTTGAGTTTCCCATGGAGGTTCTGCATCTCCTAAGTCTTCAACCACTTCTTCCTCTTCAATGGCAGGCGTATCTTCTTCCAATTATTCCAATACAAAGTCGTGTTGCTCACTGTCCACTGGAGTTTCCAACTTCTCCTTCATGCCACGTTCTTCAGTAGATTCTCCACATGAAGCCATGGGAGTTCCTTGAATGTCCCAATGTTGGGAAGGTAATTGAATTATCGTTTGATCCAGTTGGCGAAGGGTTGCATGAAGTTTTTCCACTATTTTCTTGAGACGATCCCTTGATTCTTGTTGCGCTCGGCTATCATAAGTAGGATCATAGTGCTCTTGGATTGATGGATATGGAGATGGTGAATATTGAGGTGGTGGTTCTTGGGAGTAATTGGGTTGGAATTGGGGTGGTTTTATATATGGTTCATATGGCTCATAAGGTGGTTGGTATGGTGGTTGAGGGTTAAGATTTTATGAGGTTGTTTGGTAGTAAGGGGCTTGTGAGTATGGTAGTCCAAAGTCATGTCATGTTGAGGAGGGGGTTCATAGGCATATGGTGGTGGTTGTTGATAATCAAAAGAGTGCTCACCATAGCCATTGCCTTGATATTCATCACAGAATGGTTGTTGATAGTCCATTGGAGGTGGTTGTTGCCATAAAGGTTGATCAAATCCTTGTGGCTCCTCCCATCTTTGATTCTTCCAACCTTGATGCCCATTCTCATTATAGTTCCCATTCCTAACAACAACATTGGAATCAAACTTGAAGCCAGAGGGATGAGAGTTCATAGTAGAAGGAGAAAATAAAAACAAAAACTAATAAAAAGAAAATATTTTGAAAAAGATATGATTTTTAGAAAAAAAAAGATAAGCTAAGATTTTGAAAAAGATATGATTTTTTTGAAAAAAAAAGATAAGATAAGATTTTTGAAATTTTAAAAAAAAGATACGATAAGGTTTTTAAAAAGATATGATTTTTATTTGAAAAAGATTTGAAATTTGAAATTTGATTTTGAAATAAGATAAGATAAGATAAGATAAAAATTTTAAAATAAAAATCTGAATTTTTTTTAAATATTTACAATAACCAATAATAAGGCACACGTTTGCAATTCCCCGGCAACGGCGCCATTTTGACGTTAGGGTTTTCGCTAGTAAAGAATTTTATAAAAACAGTCGCATTGTAAGTATAGCTTCTAAACCAACAGAAAATCCTTTCGTACAAACGTTTGGTTGTCACAAGTAACAAACCCCTTTGAAAATGATAACCAAAGTATTTAACCTCGGGTCGTCTTCTCAAGGAATTGCAGGGAAGTATGATTTATTATTGGTTATGCAAAGGTATATTTTGGGGTTTTGAAAAGGTTTTAAATAAGAAAAATAAATTGTAGGAATTAATAAATTACTAACTAAGAAAAACTCTTGGCAAGGTATGAAAACTGGAAGTCCTATCCTAGTTATCCTTATCAATGGTGATGAGAATTATATTTTTGCTCCCACTAAGTCAACCTCTAACTATAAAGGTCAGTTAAGTGGACAAATTAATTTAACACCTGAAGTCCTAGTCAACTCCTTAAGGAAAGACTAGAGTTATAGGAATCTAAATTAATCAACAAGAGTAATAATTATCAATCACGATGAGTTTGACAACTCAAGAGTCACCAATTAATCAACCAAAGCCAATAGTAAATAATCTAAATTAAAAACAAGGAAAAGCAATCATGTCTAAAATACCTCAAATTATATTTAAATAAAGATGTTAATTCTAACATGGATAATTTTCATAAATTAGATTGAAAAGGGAAATAAAAGGAACATTGAACCTGTGATGAAGAAGAAAAATTGGAAGTTGAAATAATAAGAAATCCTAATCCTTTAAGATGAATCCTAATCCTAAATCCTAAGAGAGAGGAGAGAGTCCCTCTCTCTAAAAACTACATCTAAATTATAAAAAGTGCGACTTATGAATGAATGTATGTTGTATCATGTCTGGATGCATTCCCCTACCTTATAGTCTCTGATCTGTGTTTTCTGGGCTGAGAATTGGGTCAAAAACAGCCCAGAATTCGCTGGTTATAAAATCTGCCACGCTGATTTTTCGTCACTGCGACGCGTCCGCGTGGAGCACGCGTTCACGTCACCTATCTGTATAGCCACTATAGCAAATTATATATCAAATCAAAGCCCCGGATGTTAGCTTTCTAATGCAACTAAAACCGCATTATTTGGACCTCTATAGCTCAAGTTATAACCGTTTGAGTGCGAAGAGATCAGGTTGGACAGCTTTAGCAATTCCTTCAGTTCCTTGTATTCCTTCCAGTTTTACATGCTTCCTTTCTATCCTCTAAGCCATTCCTGCCCTGTAATCTCTGAAATCACTTAACACACATATCAAGGCATCGAATGGTAATAAGATATGATTAAACATAGCAAAATTAAGACCAAAGAAGCATGTTTTCAATCAAAGCACAGAATTAGGAAGGAAAATGTAAAACCGTGCAAATCATATGAATAAGTGTATGAAAGATTGATAAAATCCACTCAATTGAGCACAAGATAAACCATAAAATAGTGATTTATCAGACATGCATCTATCTTCTTGTACGCGAGACCGAGTTTTCTTATGACATTCTTGGCATCGTGCACAGTGGATGGAATTCGGGCATGCTCAAAGGCATCCGCGAGCAACTCCAATATCATTCCGAAGGCCTTATCACTCACTCCGCACATGGACTTTATGTGATAGAGTCTCACCAAGAAAGACAACTTAGAGAATTTTGAACATCCTGGGCATAACTCCTGCTCCCCATCTTCGAGTAGGTCATGAAAGTTGCGGGTCTCTCGACTAGGTTGATTGTATAAGTAAGGCAACTCATCCACTGTGTCACCATCATGTTCATTCCCTGAGTCTTCTTCGTCGCCGGGAAGTCCTTAGAAGTTGAATGCCTCATGGACCATATCAAGCATCAGGGCATTGAAATTTCATTTAGATTGATCTTCTTCTCCGTCACTAGAGCTCTCCACCACACATCTCTCACTGTGATGGATCCAAAATGTGTAACTAGACGGGAAAATGTTTATCACCAAATGATCAAATGCATCCTCTCTATTTTGTAAGAGACGGAACCCACACTTTGGACATGGACAACGTATCATCCCATTGGATGATGCATTGGCAAATGCAAAATCTAAGAATCTGGTCAAACCGTTCCTATATTCTGCACCAACTCGTGACTTTGAAATCTAACTCTTATCATATCTAATTTAATGAAATAATAGAACGACGACAAATCATAAAACAAAGTCAGACCACGAGAAAAAAGTAAATAATTAACACTTGATATAGAATGGGAGAATAACTCTTAAACCGAATAATAAAACACATATTTACTAGCATCCAAGATAATACACAGCTAACAGAATTATATGAGAAAGTTGCTTACTCATTGAAAAATTCTGCACTTTCAAAAAAAATTACTAGAAGAAAGAAACTCTGGGTCCAATGCCAAATGTTTGAAATGGAAAAAAAATCCTTCCTTGAAAAAGAAAAAGAAAAAGAGGAATATTATATTAATCTGAGAAATAATAAAATGAGAAATAAATATAGTATTACAATATAATGTATGAGTTGGCGAACTAAACATTATAGAAATGGAAATGGGTAAATCAAAATGGTAAAAGTGATAACATAGAGGATAGTTTTATGCTTGGAAACACCCAAAATGAAAGTATCAAAATCTATAGTAGAAATATGACCAATATAAAGGAGAAGTTGAACAACACATCCTGTATTTATCTATAGTTATATACGTATAGGTGGGTTCTTCTTACTCTTCTTCTTTCACATCAATAATTTGATGATACATGGTTTAGTTAGTAATTATCCGCTAGTTCCTAACCCAAATGTCTCCGTGTTTCACATTTAAGGCAACATAGCCATGTCAAAGTACGTAGATAACTTGATAACTAATTGAAACATGATGATTGAGTTTAGCGGGTGTTTAAGTTCAATTGACCTTTTTATGTTTAATATTTCATTCTTGAAGAATCAGTTTGAAGTTCTTATATATTAAAATTGCGGAACTGAAATTATATTAAATCTGTCTGACCCATTAATTATATCATATAAAAACACAAGATATATAATAAAATAAATGAAGACTTCATTTGAGTACGGAATACATAAGATTGACTCATTATTTTGTACCTCTTATGAGGTTGTAATTATCTTTACCTAACTTATAAGCTATTAAGTGAATATTATTCAAGAATTTCATAACCAATAATTGCTTTCTTTCTTTCATTCTTTCAAGCATTTGCTGGTATAGTTTTTCAAAAATTCATATTAAAAGTATTTAATTTACCTCCAAAACCAGATGGCAAAATAGCTCACCTTGCTAGAGAAAGGTTCCTGGTGTGCTTGGTAAATCAATATGCTTCAAATAAATATGTGCAGCACTTGTCAACAACGTTCGAGTTTTTTCGCTGCCATTGTCAACATAAAATGGAAACATGAGTGTTATTTGTTCATCATAACTTATCCATGAATAAAAAAAAATAGTTATCAATATAAAATTGTTGCACAGTTAGGCCAAACAATAGATGATTGAACTATATTTGAGGAAACATAGCTATTTCAAAGTATGTTTATAACTTGATAACTAATTGGAACATGATGATTGAGCTTAACTAGATTCCAATTATTAAGGTATAAATCAAGAAGAAAAAGAAGCAAGAAGCTCTAGTTCAACTTCAGGATCAGTTGACCTTTTCATTTTTAGTATTTCAGTCTTAAAAACGACATACCATATTCTTCTCTTTCAAGGTCAATCACTAAAATTACAATAATAATAATAATGCAAAATTTATTTTTATGTACTAGTATTAAATAATAGTTACTGCTTTTAGCCCATAGACAAGATTTATATATACACCTGCTCCTATCCCAAAAAGACAAAGCTGAATGCAAAAATTTTATCAAAAGAAAAGATAAAGGTGAGACAATACATTTTCCATTAAGCATGCTAATTGAATTTCAAATCACTAATTTCATTTGTACATAACAATCCTAAATTTTGCTAATTCAGGTTGGTAGATCAACTTGAGTAATAAAACAAATAGATCTGTGGAGTGATTTGCCATTAATTTATAAGTCTTTAGATTAAAAATGAATACTAAGTAAATTCTCGAAAAGACATTGTGCAAGACTTATTGGTTCTTGACCATTGATAATAGATGTCATGGTTGCAGGTATAGGAAGACACCCTAAGTAATTTATTTTAGATCTCCGAGATATCCACTCGTCAAGAACCTCCTTTAAGGCAAACAAATTAAGTTAAGACAAATTCAGAATGTAACTCTGAGAATTAGAGAAAACATTGAACAATGGTAACCAAGATATTGATAAGCTGATGAGAGATCTTGAGAATAAAACTATGGAAATTCAGCATTGAAATACGAAATAGAAACATTCAAAACAGATAATCAAGATGTTACTAAGCTGGTGAATGATCTAGAAAAGAAAAATGCAGAACTTTCAACAAAGAAGCAAGAATTAGAAGCGGCATTGAAGCAGATATCAACGGTGCTAAAGGAGAATTGAAAGAGAAGTCACAATAACTTGAGCATCAGTTGCTATCGTCAGGGGAAACTGTTAAGCAGCTTGTGCTAAATGAACCGAAGCAGTAAACACACATATCAAGAGTTGGGTTCAGAAATTGGGGACAAATTAAATCTGAATGTTAAATTGGGGAAGAAAAATTTTGGCCAACAGACACCAAAATTAAATTGGGGACAAATTAAATCAGAAGTGACAAGGATTAAATTGATGCAAGATAAATTTACCAACAACTACCAAAATTAAATTGGGAGAAGGAAGGGGAACATACGACTGAAAGGGAGAGTCTTTTGCGATCGGCAACGCACAACAGGGCAAGAGGAGAAGGCTGTCGACGATGACACAGGGACGGATGGCTGGGGAGGATGCCGACGATGTTACGTACATGCATGGCAGAAGGAGAAGACTCGGACCCCTTCCAATTTACCTTCACGCACGGGAGCTACAAGGCTGATAGAGGAGACTGGTGACCGGGACGAACGATGAAGCCAATGTGGAAGCTGGAACTAACAGAGGAAAGAGTGACTACGGCAGATGAGGAGACTAGTGATGGTCTTACCTTTGCGCTGCTGGGGTTCTCGCGCAAAAAACTGAAGGGTTATGGCGCCTAATAATTTTTCTTTGGATATCTTAGGGAAACAAAACCTCTCTTCCCCAAGGTTATTTGATGCGGTGACTGACCAAAACTGCCTCAAGTCAGAACAATTAGACCGGGGCTTAATTACACACCAGGAACCGCATCAATTAAACAAAATTGTGGCGATTTGGGACAACGGGCGACAATCTTCAGCTGCTAAGTCCTGCATCTCTTGTAGTGATATAATCATATATGTCCCTATCATTAATTAATTTAAAATATTATTGTATACATTCTAACTTTAATAATATTTAAATATTTTATTTCTCATCATCATATATTAATATACATGTTTTTTCGTTAGTATAATTTTTTTAAGATTTGAAAAGAAATTATTAATCAGTGATATAATAATAAAGAGCGTCAAAATGAATCATACTCAATACATCAAGAAACAAAATTTCAAACTATCTAAAAAAACTATGAATTTTGATTAAAGAAAAAATTTGAAATATTATTTTCTCAAAATTTAATTTGAAAAATTTATTTAGTAGACTAATATGTTTACTCCTCGGTTAAAATTCGTGCATTTGATTATAATACCTTAAAAATTAAAAAAATTGTTAATTAATGATAATAATATATTAACTTGATTCTCTAATTCAAGAACATACAATTGTAATTACCTGTGTCATACACGTGATAAGAAAGAAATTATAATTTTAAGTTATTTTGTTAAAATTAATTTGAATTATAATAATTTTATTAATAAAAAAGTAACATGTTATGCATTATTTGTTTTTTTTAACCTAGTGTTAATTGGATTTGCTCTAAAATAGTTATTAGTCGCTTTTAGTAATCCACTTTCTTCAATAAATCAGACAAATATACTGAATGTGACCATAAATAATCTAGTAATACTTAAATCCACCAACAAATTTTTATATCTTGGTTTACTGTGAACTAAGAACGTATCAAAATCAGCTCAAAATTAACAAATTATTAGAGAATTTTAATGCAAAAAGTTCTCCAATAAATAATAAATAATTTAAACCCACTGAATAACAATTCAACACTATCCTTTGATTCCTGCAAAATATATACCTAAAACAATATTATGTCAATGTTAATATACAAAATAATATGATTAACGTAATTATAAAATTGTCTATTAGAAGAATAAAATAATACGAATTTTTACAATAATTTTAATATTCTCAAACTATAAATGTACAATAAGAATGCATTACCCATTAGCACAAAAAATTTTTCAATTTTTTTAATTGATAGTAATAAATGTTAATAAATTAATAAATTTAATTAAAAGATTTCGTTATTACCTTTTCATTATAAGTTCTTAAAAACTTCTCTACATACCACATTTATCGTGCAGTTATCTTCCAAGTTTCCGTGATCTTTCAACAGCACTCACAAACCATCTTTGGTCGTTACTTGTTACTCTTTAATTGAACAAAAAATATTTATAAACTGGACCTAGCATCACTTAATAAAATTATGAAAAATAAACAACTTACCTTATTATCCATGAGAACCATTTCTATGT
Source organism: Arachis hypogaea (assembly GCF_003086295.3). Taxonomy (NCBI): domain Eukaryota; kingdom Viridiplantae; phylum Streptophyta; class Magnoliopsida; order Fabales; family Fabaceae; genus Arachis; species Arachis hypogaea. The sequence continues at coordinate 60,522,960 of NC_092044.1, read as the reverse complement.
AAGCCGTCTTGCTCTTGTCAAATTTAAATGGGACTTTCCATAACCTTATAATTCTTGCCTTTATTTTTCAAATTGTTTCATTACATAATCTACCATAGGTAATATTGTTGATAGAATCGTAGCTAATAGCCATTAGGTATGAAAAACAATAAACAGAAAAAGAATTGTTTGAGGTACAAATTTTCTAGATGATAAATAATTGTAACAATTTACTATTACTCCTTATATATATATACACACACTAATTGAATAGAATAATAATTAGCCAATATTTTTAATGGAGATACATGTTACAATTAGGTAAAAATTTAATTATTATATTTTATTAACCTTTATGATTAATTTAATAGAGATACTTGTTTAGTATATATGTTATCTATATTAATTATATGCCAATATTTTTAGGAAAGAGCTATGTATATGTATATATTAATTTTATTAAATAATTTTAAATATTTTTTTATTTGTGCATACATATATATTAATTATACATAAATATATTTAAATTACATATATTAATTATTATTTTTTGTTATAATTATATATATATATATATATATTATTCATCATGCAATAATTTTTAATGTTTTATATTCATATATAGTCTCCAATCCCGACCCCATTCATATGCAATCTGTATACAATTTTTTTAATAGAGCAATTTTAATTTTACGTTTTCCTTTCTTTCACGTACCATTTCTTTTTCCTTTAAATAGTGATATTTTAAGTTTTTTTTTTTAATTACACTTCTATCAATAATTGCATTACTAATCTGAAATACATAAAGAGAAAAAAAGTTGATACATATATCCAAAAAAATAAACTTATAAATTAGAAAAAAAAAATTTATATTAAAACATTTAAAAATAACATATCTAAAAAAAATAGTCATAATATATAAATTGAGGCAAAAATTTAAATTTTTCTGAAACTAATTTAATAAAATACTAATATTAAAACTAAATTACTTAAATAATATTTAATCTATTCTAGTTCTTAGACACGTATAGATTAGAATCATTCTCATAACGACAAACAACTGAAACAACATTGTAAGTTCGAATATTTAGAATTCGTATAAATTCAAACTATCTCCTTGTTAAATAAGCTTCATCATCCGCTATCCATGCAATGCGGCAAGGTATAGAATTACCACACCGAGAAACTAAACTGACCCTTATTCTCTACAATGGCATTGCATTGATGCAAGAGAAGGGCGATAATTTCTGAAAAAAAAAATCACAATGTTATAAAATTATTTAAATAACGAAAAGTTTGAAATAAGAAAATTTAAATATATTACCAAATGTTGAAATTGTATCTCCGAGTTTGACACGAATTTACTAAAACTAAACTTAAATTGAGTGAATTAAATCTCATTATGTGCTCCACTTCGAAGATTTTTGTGCAGACGTAAAAATTATGGAGGGAATGGAACTTGAACCTAGCCTACAAAGCTCTGTGAAAACAATTTCTCAATAAAAAATCGAGCTCTTCCCAAAAAAAAAAACTAACTTTACCCACATTCCATTAGGTTGGTCATAATATGTGAGCAGATCCAACCATCATTCGGTAAAATAGAGTTTACGCCCCCTTCTTTGGACGCTTACATCCATGTAGTTAGAACCCGAATCAGTGAATACAACTCGATGAGGTATTTTATAGATGTGGTGCATTGTAAACAATTGCGGCAAAAAACAATCGCACTGGAACATTAGACGAAAAGAATAAGTTGGAGTAAGAACAATCATTATTAAATTATCAAAAGAATAATATAATAGAATGAGTATATAAAAAATACTATAAAAAATTATAAATTGTACTTTAAAAGGATCAACTTCAATGAAAAACGAAGAATACATTCTTATTGTATGAAGTAGTAAAAGAAGAATAATAAATTAAGAAAATGAATTGACTCTCAGATATAGACTTATGTATCACAAAAAATATTATATGTAAGTTTTATTAGAACAAAAATAATTATGTAAATTAGTTAGTATGAAGGTAATTTTTTTTATTATTTACGTTAGTTATAGATCATATATTTGTTTTGTTAAAATTATATGATTTTATCATATTTTGATTAGAATCATAATGTTTTATCATGATTAGAATAACCCATGCCAATTTCATATCATTATCATATCATATTATTATTATTATTATTATTATTATTATTATTATTACAAATGGGCAACCATTAAGGTAACAACTTACCACTAATAAAATTATTGCACAATGAATAAGAATTAGAATTGTATTAATATAATTAAAATAATTAAAAATATTTTCGATTGATAATTAATTTAATAATACATTAAATATTAATTTTATATAATTATAACGAAAATATTTTTCTAAATTAGTATGATAAAGATAAAAATATCAAAAAATAAAAATTACAAAAATTATAACTAAAACACAAAAGAAAGATAGAAAACAAAAGTATAAAGTACATTATAATTTCACATATATAAAAAATAATAGAAAAAAATTTTAAATTAAATTTGTTTATTTCATTTATTTATTCATTAAATAATTTAATATTTATTTTGTTCGAATCAAATTATTAATATAATTAATTATTTATACTTAATGTTATTCATCTTAATGATATAATTAAAATATATTAAAACGTCAAAGATAAAATTAAAATTAAATATTACAGATAAAATAAAAGAAAATTACATTTACTATCTTATAATTTTTTATAAATAAAAATTACATTTATGTTCCTTTAAAATGTATCACATTAACACCATAATATTTTTTATTGAAAATAAAAATTATGATAAATATCAAATATATTTGTTAATTATATTATATAAAATATTTTTTAAAGCGTATTACTTTTATTATATAAAAATAACTTGAATAACATTAAATGTGAATATGATAGTTAATTAAGCTTTATATATTCTTTAATAATTTATCTCTAATAATATATTTAATAATGGGATAATTTTTTAATTAGCGTCACGAAAAACACAAACAACAATAGTATATATTGTCAATGCATGTAATGCAATTTTCTTTATTTCAGCATTTCGATCTTGGGTTTAATTTTTTATAGTTCTCACTTCTCAGTCATTCCATTAGATGCAATTAATAACTATTGAAATTTATAGATTAACATAGAAGAAAAATATATTATTATATAATATAATTAATGAGTATATTTTGTTATTAAATAAACAAAGTTAATATAAAAATACACGTAAACAAAAAGTAAAGAAAACAAAGTTAAAATAGCAAAAGTGATAAAAAGATTATTTTTATAATTTTATTTTGTCATTTTTATATATAGAATAGTAAACTTCTAACTAAATTAGTTTGTATTTATTATATTTAATTTAAATAAGTAATAAATTATCTTATTTTAATTTATTCCTTAAATTTATATATCATAAAAATCAAATCAATTGATTGATATACATAATTTTAAATTATGTGATACTTAAATATCTAATCAAATCAATTAGTTGATATAATTAATTCATCATAATCAATTTATTTAATGAATTAAAAGAAATAAATTAAGAAAGACTCTCAGAAACATGTTATATCAGCTCCATCATTAAATGTAAAAATTTAATTTTTGTATAATAGAATAGATAATATAATAGACAGCAAAAAAGAGAAAGATAAGCATTTTATATCCTAGATTGTTTCATTTGAATGTTGTAATGTGAGTATCATACTATTTTATTTATTCTACTCTATGGATCATTTGATAACTTTATTTCAGTATCAATAAAATTTCAGTACACTTGAGTAATAAGTTAAAATCCAAAATGAAGGTGAAAAAAAAGTAAAGAGTATAAAATTATTGATTGAAATTTAATTCTAATTTTTTATTATAGTAGGTATTTTTATTCAATATACCAATATCATACAAAATTAATGATAAATAATATAAAATATAAATAAATATACTAAATTAAGAGATAAAATTATATTTATTATCTCATTTTTACTTTTAACAGCACAATAGAATATCATGTACTCAACATAGCTTAATATGCAAATTATGATTAATTATATTGTTTATTTTAAAATATTCAAAATTAATCTTAATATAAATAAAAATAATTTAATATACTGAATAAATTGATAGAATAATATAAGTTAACTATTTTTTTCATCAATTTCGTTGTTTTTTTTTTCTGACTTCCTTTAAAATAACAACTTTCTTTTTAATTTAACCATGAAATAAAATTAGAGGTGTTAGTCTATACCATTAGAAAAAATTAACACTATGTAATTACATTTGTACATATAACATATTTTTAAATTTTTATATTCAAAACATAAGATTCTATATTCCTTTTTTTATGCCATAAATAAGCATTGTTGTTACTTACAATAATCCGTAGATTTAAAAGCTTGAAAATTTTTCTGCATATTAATTTTATATTTAATATTAAAACATGACAATTTACTATGTTATTTTACTATTGATGTATTTAGTATTACATTTAGGGGCATGCATAAAATAACCAAATTGTGGTTAACTGGTTAAAAAATCATAACCACATTTAGTTAACCAATTTAATAAAATAATTTTAAAAATTATATCCATATTATTAAAAATTGGTTAACCAAAACCAAATTTTAAAAACTAATTTTTAAACTATTAACCAAAACCAAAAATAAATTTTATGCAACTCTTGTGATCAAATTGGTTAACCGATTTTTTATTTTGGTTTTTAAAAAATCCAATTTTTCTATGTAAATTTTTTTTAAAAAATCGGTTATTTTTCAAAACTGATTTTTATTTTTATAACTGGTTTTTAAATTTTCTAATCGATTAATAACTAGTTTTATCTTATAAAACCAATTTGGTTAATTAATCAAATTATATTTTTGGCTAACCCAAAAATAAGTTTGGTTTTTGGTTTAGCCAAACTATGTACAACCGTAATTACATTATAAAATTTAAAAATTGAAATGATTATTATATAGCTTAGATGGATTGTACTAAATATAAAAATATAAAATAGAATTGTATTATTAAATTTTAGTAATTTTAATTAGTTAATAATATAAAATAAGATAGAAGTGACTATTCATAATTGAATAGTTTTGGTGGATTAGACTAAAAAAATCAAAAAATTCTAAATTAAAAGCCAAATCAACTTTAATATTAAATACATTAATACGATTTTAATTTTATATAATAGTTAGATAATAGATTAGTAAAATCAAATGAAATGATTTTTTTAAATTAGTATAATTATGCATTATTACTTAAATGCTAGTTATAATATAATTATAATAAAGATATTTTTCAAAATAAACTTAGAACAGAAAATAGTGCATTTATTTTGGTGGGAATATGGATTCATGAGGAATTGATACCACACTTCCATTAGCTGGGAAAAAATCCAATTTTAGTATATTAAGTAGAAAATTATGTATAATTTTATATATAATTTGAATAATTTATATTTAGTATAATTTATATATACACTTCCACCAACATGAGGGACCTCTCAGTTGTACAAACACAATCAATACAGACAAGTAATACACAATTAAGGTACAAGTAGAATAAATAGCATATAATCAAGTAACATAGCAAATATAATATAGCAATCCAAAAGAAATAGGCAAACCCAAACAAATCAAATATATGCAAATGATGTATACCTGCCCTATGGGTGATGATATCATATGTCGGTTACATAGCCAACCCGACATGTCCTGGTAGCTAACCATTAGATAGTCCCTGCGAGCGCACATCCTCAAGCTTAAAATATAATCAATCAAAATAAAATATCCATGGGGGAGAGCTCATCTGGAAAGGTCTAAGTGTCCGGCCACATCTTACGATGCAGGGTCAACAGAATCTTGGATCTCAACCTGGAGCAAGTGGAGCCAACCCACTGCATCTACCCAAGGAAATCTGAAACTCGGTTAGTTTCACAAGTCTTAAATCAACCTCAATTGGGAGTAAGTAGGGGCTAACCACTGCATTTACCTCTGGAGTCTCAAACCAAACCCAGAGCAAGTGGAATCACTCCACTACATCTACCCAGGGCAGGTGTATCTCACCAAGTCCCAAAGCAAGAGGAATCACTCCACTGCATCTACCCAAGCAAGTATATCTCACCACGTCCCAGAGCAAGTGGTATTACTGCCACTGCATCTACCCAGGCAGGTGTATCACAATCAGGATCATATTTAATATCAATATCTTAATTGTTATCATTTTCATTATAATTCTCATAATCATCATCATTCCCTTTATCAGTATCTTAATCATCATCATTCCCCTTAACAATCTCATCATCATCATCACTCTGGTTAACAATCTCTTAATCATCATCATTTTCACGATTCATTATTAATTCTCCTCTTACTTCATTCCCAAGTTATCACCTTTCCTAACTTTTTCTCATTACTAGACATACTATTCTAATTTAGGTCTAAAAGAATGAAACTAGGGGCTTGGAAATTTAAAATTTGGTTTTAAAAATATAAAACTCGAATTCGCTGAAAATAGGGTCACCCGTACGCATAGGTCACGTGTACACATGAGCACCAAAAATCCCGAGTCATGCTTACGCGTGGGTGCACATTTGGACCAAGACACGAACGCATAGACCTCCTCGTGTATGCATGTGAACCAGGCAAAATCGACTGGTTGCATACAAGGAATTTCGCGTACATAAAATCTCCGAGCTACGCGTACGCGTAGGACATGCGTATGCTTGGGTGCACATTTTTGTCCATTGCGTGCGCGTGTAGGATGTATGTGTACGCATACAATGCAGCAGCACCAAAAAGCTGCTAAGTGTTAAAAACCAATTTTTGACCCAAATTTTCAAAACTTCATAACTTTTTCTACAAAATTTCTTTTTCAACCATTCTTGAACTGTTGAAAAGATCGTTGAATGAAATTTCATAACAATCCAATTTTGAAGAATCCCTAACTCCAAGGACCGAGTTACGGACCATCGAAGTTAGTCAAAAATCAGTTTTTACCTAAAAATAGAAATCACCAATTTTCCCATGGTTCACAAGCCAAATTCATTTTCACTCATTAAATTGACCACAACCCAACCACAGTCATATATTTATACTAAACCAAATCCAAACCTACCTTATTTACACAATTATCACCTCAAATGCATCCATTCCACATTCCAAAAACCTCATTTTCCACTATTTCATTAATTAATCACATTCTCATATATTGCATACCAACCCTTCATTCAATCTCATACAGTATCACACAATTCAATCATCTCTTACCTTCCTCACCTTTTCCAGCTTTTAGCCCAAAATCCACGGCCTCCGGCCCAAATTCACAATTCAATACATAATCCACAAACCATTAATCATCATCCAATTTATCAAATTTCTCAACCCACCAAATATGCAAATCCACCCAATTCTCAACTCAATCATTAATTTACATAACATATCAACTATATATATTAATAACAACCATTTACATAATCCAAATCTAATCCTAGGGGCATCTAGCATAGGAATTATCATCATACCACACGGAACTTAAATGAAAATTAAACCGTACCTCTTGAAAGTCAAGTTTAAGCTCTCACTTAGAAGTATCCACCAAGACTTGGTCCAAGCTCTACCAAACACTTTCACAAGCAAGATTCAAGTTACAAAAGTGTACCCATTACTCTAATACACATATTACATATATACATCAACTTACGGCTAAAAAAATCTCATAAATTACAAGGATTAGAGGGTTCTTCACCTTAACCCACGAAAATGGTTGATGAAACACATCAATGGCTTATACTAGAGCACCCCTAAACATCCAAATTCACAAGATTTCTCAAACCCAAAGCCAAAACACATTTTCAGAGGAAAAAGTTGAAACTGGGCAGACAAGAACAAAATACTCTCCCACCGTGAATCACCCAAAAAAGGGTTTGTTAAAGCCATATATATGTTGGGTCTTGGGCCCAGTTCACTTAGTTTAACCCGTTGGCCCAATTTTGGGCCAAAACCTTTACGGTTAGCATTTTAAATTATATTTTAAATATTTCTTTCTTCTCAAATTATAAATTCTTATTTCTCAACCTTATTCACTTCAAATTAATTTCCTCTGCTGCAGTACCAGACAGATCTCAGTGGTACTGTCGATCAAATTTTCACTGCACGTTTTTACGCAGAAAACTATTTTTTCCAACTCAAAAAAGTCCACTGAATCCAAATATCATATTTAAATTATCAAATTCCGATTGCTAAATTTTCTAACCATATTCTCTCATATTTAATTTATTATTTAATTAATTACGATCTGACCAAATTTTACATCCAACCCACCTTATTTTAAATTTTGCCCTCAAAATTTGCTCTTTTATCTTCATATAAGTTCGCTCAAGTTCAACCATCCTTATACCATTCATTCTACCTTTCTCCAATATCACTTTCAAAACCAAATCACATCCTTGACCCTCATACACAAGGTCATGAACTTGATCAAATTCAAGCCTAAACCATATTCATCTATCTCACTTTTAGCTTCTTTTAGACTTCTCCCACTAAGTAACCAATTTCAAGTTCATCTCACCCTTCGTAAAACTTTCTAAGCTAAAACTCCCAACTGAAAACATAACTTAAGATTTTTAAACTCTCAAGTTCTTTTAGAATTCCAGCAGAACCTCTGATGCACCACAATTTTGTGGTACATCTTGTGCTTAATTCTAGTGGATTTCATCCATTATTCCCACATTTATCCAATGAAATAGCATGATTTTGTAGACTCTCTATTATTTGTGCTTAAGAGTGAAAATATGCTTTTTAGGCCTCTAATTGATTAATTTTGATTCACCTTTAATTCCACTAGATGCCTTGATGTGTTTGTTAAGTGAATTCAGATTGGAAAAGGCTAGGAATGGATTAAAGAGGTGAAGAGAAAAGCATGCAAAGTGGAGAACTCATGGAAAATCAAGGATTTGGGACGCATGAATCGATGCGCACGCACAGCAGACGCCCACGTGTGGAAGACGAGGTCGCATGGCGACGCGTATGCGTGACATACGCGTACGCGTGGATGGAAAATGTCAATCGACGCGTACGCGTCGATGCTCGCACGTGACTTCATTAAAGTGAAAAGGCTGAGGGCAAATTCTGGGCTTCCCAGGCCCAAATCCAACTCACTTCTGAGCCTATTTCATGCAGAAATCAAGAGGAGTCAAGAGGAAGGGAAGTCATAATTGAATTTTAGAGGGAATGCTTTAGGATAGTTTCTAGAGAGAGAAGCTCTCTCTTCTCTCTAGAATTAGGTTAGATGTAGATTAGGAATTCTTAGATTTAGGTTTAATTCATGCTTTGATTTACTTTTCCTTTATGAATTCTTGTTCTTCTACCTTTGCTTTCTTAGATTAGTGATTTACTTCTTGTAATTCTTGACTTTTATGTTGATGCATCTTGTTTCTCTTATTTCCTTTTAATGCAATTTATGTTTTGAGTTCCTTTATTGTTGATTTGATTTGTTGTTGTTAATTTCCTTGCAATTGAGTAGTTGTAGATTTACTTTTCTTGCAATTTTATCTTACTTCCTTTTATGCCTTCCAAGTGTTTGATAAAATGCTTAGAAGGATGCTAGAGTAGATTTTTCTCCTCTTGGCTTTGGTTGAGTAATTGGAGACTCTTGAGTTATCAAACTCTTTTGTTGATTAATAATTGAAAGATGCTAGTTGATTTGAATGCCACTAAAGCTAGTCTTTCCTTAGGAGTTAACTAGGACTTGTGGACTCAAGTTGATTTATCCACTTGACTTTCCTTCATAGTTAGATGTTGACTAAGTGGGAGCAATGGACAACTCTTATCACAATTGAGGATGATAATGAGGATATGACTTCTAATTCTTATACCTTGCCAAGAGCCTTCTTAGCTATTAGTTTAATTCTCTTGCCTTTTATCTTTCTTGTCTCTATTCAAAACCCCAAATCTACATGTCCCATGACCAATAACAAGAACTCTTCCCTGCAATTTCTTTGAGAGACAATCTGAGGTTTGAATACTTCGGTTTATATTTTTGGGGTTTGTTACTTGTGACAAACAATTTTTTGCATGAAAGGATTATTTGTTGGTTTAGAAACTATACTGGCAACGAGAATTTATTTGTGAATTCTATACCATAAAAAATCTCTTCATCAACCTCCCCTATAAATTTGGTTTTACCACCCTTCACGGGTTCCCTCAAACTAATCTCAATACAACATCAGCATTTCAATTTAATATTTTCCAAATTCGTTTTTAAATCCAATCATTATACATTTCAATCTAAATCCAAGGTCATCATGATCAAATATCGTAATACCTTTCTCTCAAACACGACAATTGGTACTCACTTATCACCTAAATCTAATTACACACCAACAATCGTTTCCGTATCTACTTCGGAATCAGTCAAGGTTCATAGCCACAATCAAATACAATTATCTGGGAATCACTACTTGCATTAGCCAACTAAACCCTTCGAGTTTTTCAAACTTAAGACATTCTAGTCAACTTTACGCTTTCTATACGTAATTATCCTGTGTTACTACTTCCACAAGCTTCCGCTGCGCAACTCTGATTATTAGCCACCAAGAATCCAATCATGCATCCATGTCACACTTTCCTATTGAATCACAAAACCTAGGCCCACTTCTAAGTTTTCTCAACTTAACCAAAATAGTGCTTACGCTCATCGTGAGACTCAATCACAACCTCTTAAAAATCTTTGATCTCCATACTCATATTACCTAATCATCCAAAACCTATAATATCAACTGCCTAACAATTTGTTATCCTCCAATTTCTACACAAGTGTTTAATTTACACAAACTTTCATTCCAATTCAAATCCAAACTATAGCAAAACCTATTCAAAAACCTCCTATACTCTAAATCATCAAGATCCAATAAATTCAAGGCTAATTAAACAAATAATCCAATCAATTATTCACCTCCAAGTATTTCACTCAACCATCCGAAACTGACACATTAATATCACATATATTTCTGCTAAGATTCTTATCTTGGCGTTCCCTCATCAATTCGTTCTAGGGAATTCCTCCCCGAGTACCTCTCTCATGTCCATGAGATACCATTCGGGTCTTGTCCACATCAAACAAGCGATATAGAGGTGATCAGACTCAATATCTCAAGTTAAGTGCTTCAAATTACCAAAGGTACACTCATGAACTTCATGCTTGATGTATCGGTTGGATACCCTAACTAGCTGATGCTTAGGCATCTTAGACTAGTTTCACAAGCCCTTTTCATTAGTTTTTACTTGGTTTTCATGCATTTTTTATGCAATAAGTAGGCATTTGGATGAGAATTTCATGCATATCTTGATTCAATCAAACATTGTTAATTATGTGCATATTCATGAGATTATACACGATTTACTTGATGCTATGAATGAGGCAATATCTTGTGATTATGGCAAGACTTTAACGCATTTGTTTGGTTGATGACAGGTGAAAGAAGCAAAGGAACTGCAAGGAAGAAGCAAAGAAAGCAATGTTGGTGGCCAAAGTTGGCTCACCAATGTTGCTAGGCAACGTTCCAAGGCTTGATGTGCAACGTTGGTGGCCAAAGTTTGCTCACCAACGTTGCTGGCAACGTTATGAAAGAGAGGGTCCAACGTTGGTGGGAACGTTAGTGAATAAACGTTACCACCAACATCTTCGATAAAATCTCAAAAATTGAAGTTGGAAAATTTACTGCGATGTGTACGCGTCGATGACACGTACACGTGAAAGCGAAGTTTAGTTAGTCTCGCCAATGCATGGGCGATGAACACGCATAAAAAGCAGTTTGACGCGTACGCGTGGGCAACGCACACGCAAGAAATGGCAAAATTGACCATCCACGTGCACGCGTAACCAGACGAACGTTAGTGTACCAACATTGAGTCAAATGTTAGTGGCAACACCCAGAAGGGTCTTTACATGCAACGTTTGAGCCACCGTTTGTACACAAACATTTGTCACCAACGTTAAGGCCAAATTCATTTCTGATGGCACCCATGCAAACTTGTTAACGTTGGTGAGTTAACAACCAATGTCAACGTCATCAAGAGTCATTCCTAACTGCTTCATTCAAGGCCAAAGCCCACATCCAAGTACTTGAAGACCCATTTTTGAAGATGATAAGAAGAGTATAAATAGAAGAGTTTTTGAAGATTGAGGGAGGCTCTGAAGGCTAGAGGATTAGAGACTCCAAATCTCTCTTGGAGGATTAGAGACTCTAGAGAGCTTAGTGTAGCATTTCTCTTCTGTACCCATTTTACATTCTGCACTTTTGTCTTAGTTTTTATTGAGCTTCATTTACTTTTATGCAATTACAATTTCTTGCACTTCTCTTTTTCAATTTTATAGTTGAGTTCACATTCATTTTGATTTACTTTCAAGCAATTTAAATTCACGTCAATTGTTCTAAGAGTGATGATCAACTAAACCCCAATCATTAGGGAAGGGAGCTCTATTATAATTCACATGATTGAGTGAACTTCTTCTTCTTTTTAATCCGCTTGCGTAGCAATAGGATATCTTCTATTTTGATTGAGATTCATTCACTCCGGAAGGGGGTTTGAATCTGTTGAATGCTTGTGTGAGCCTCGGAAGGGATATTATAGGCATTAGAATTGGTGCTCTATCCTTCACAATTTTCTTAACAAACACTATTGATGAGCGGATAATCTATACGCTTTTTGGCATTGTTTTTAGGTAGTTTTTAGTATGATCTAGTTACTTTCAGGGATGTTTTCATTAGTTTTTATGCTAAATTCACATTTCTAGACTTTACTATGAGTTTGTGTATTTTTCTATGATTTCAGGTATTTTCTGGCTGAAATTGAGGGACCTGAGCAAAACTCTGATAAGAGGCTGACAAAGGACTGCTGATGTTGTTGGAATCTGACCTCCCTGCACCCGAAATGGATTTTTTGGAGCTACAGAACTCCAAATGGCGCGCTCTCAATGCCGTTGGAAATTAGACATACAGAGATTTCTAGCAATATATAATAGTCCATACTTTATTCGAGATTTGATGACGTAAACTGGCGCTCAACGCCAGTTACATGCTGCATTCTGGAGTCAAACGCCAGAAACACGTCACGAACCAGAGTTGAACGCCCAAAACATGGTACAAGTTGGCGTTCAACCCCAAGAGAAGCCTCAGCTCGTGAATAGATCAAGCTCAACCCAAACATACACCAAGTGGGCCCCGGAAGTGGATTTATACATCAATTACTTACATCTGTAAACCCTAGTAGCTAGTTTAGTATAAATATAACTTTTTACTAGTTTATTAGATATCCTGGATTGTATTTTTGATCCTGTGATCACGTTTTGGGGGCTGGCCATTCGGCCATGCCTGGACCTTCATCACTTATGTATTTTCAACGGTGGAGTTTCTATACACCATAGATTAAGGGTGTGGAGCTCTGCTGTACCTCAAGTTTTAATGCAATTACTACTATTTTCTATCCAATTCGATTTATTCTTGTTCTAAGATATTTGTTGCACTTCAACTTGATGAATGTGATGATCCGTGACACTAATCATCATTCTCACCTATGAACACGCGTGAGTGACAACCACTTCTGTTCTACCTTAGACTGGGCGCATATCTCTTGGATTCCTTGATCAGAATCTTCGTGGTATAAGCTAGAATCGATGGCGGCATTTATGGAAATCCGGAAAGTTTAACCTTGTCTGTGGTACTCCGAGTAGGATTCCGGGATTGAATGACTGTGACGAGCTTCAAACTCGCGATTGCTGGGCGTGATGACAAACGCAAAAGAATCAAGGGATTCTATTCCAACATGATCGAGAACCGACAGATGATTAGTCGTGCTGTGACAGAGCATTTGGACCATTTTCACTGAGAGGATGGGATGTAGCCATTGACAACGGTGATGCCCTACATACAGCTCGCCATAGGAAGGAGTGACAGAGATTGGATGAAAGCAGTAGGAAAGCAGAGATTCAGAAGGAACACAGCATCTCTATACACCTATCTAAAATTCCCACTAATGAATTTACATAAGTATTTGTATCCTTTATTATTTAATTAAGTATCTCTTTATATTTTCCGAAAACCACTATCAATTTGAATCCGCCTGACTGAGATTTACAAGGTGACCATAGCTTGCTTCATACCAACAATCTCTGTGGGATCGATCCTTACTCACGTAAGGTATTACTTGGACGACCCAGTACACTTGCTGGTTAGTTGTGCGGAGTTGTGACAAAGTGTAATTCATGTTTAAGAGCACCAAGTCTTTCGAGCCATTGTTAATGATCACAATTTCGTCCACCATGTTTTTGGCGCCGTTGGCGGGGATTGTTCGAGTATGGACAACTGACGGTTCATCTTGTTGCTCAGATTAGGTAATTTTCTTTTCAAAAACTTTTCAAAAATCATTCAAAAAAATTTTTTATTCCTATTTTCGAAATTTTTTTTAAAATAAATCATTCTATGGCTTCAAAACATTTAAGAATGGATTCCAGAGTTTCATGAAGCATGTTGAATCCTGGCTGGCTGCAAAGCCATATTCAAACTCCTTTGGAGTTGGTCTTCAACTAATCACCACAATACATGTAATTCCATCCTAAAGCTGACTGGCTATTAAGCCATGTCCAACCCTTTGATTGGAGCTTTGGGCTAATATTGAAAGATTCCTGGAATTCTTCTTAAAGATTTTGAATTTCTTATTTTCTTTTTCCTATATGTTTTTTCGAAAAAATAAAATAAAATACAGAAAAACTAGAAAAAAAATCAAAAATATTTTGTGTTTCTTGTTTGATCCTTGACTCAATTTTTAAGTTTGGTGTCAATTGCATGTTTTTAAAATTATTATGCATTTTTCGAAAATTCATGCATTCATAGTGTTCTTCATGATCTTCAAGTTGTTCTTGGTAAGTCTTCTTGTTTGATCTTGATGTTTTCTTGTTTTGTATCTTTTGTTGTTTTTCATATGCATTTTTTGTTTGTTAGAGTCCAAGCATTAAAGAATTCTAAGTTTGGTGTCTTGCATGTTTTCTTTGCATAAAAAATTTTTCAAAAATATGTTCTTGATGTTCATCATGATCTTCAAAGTGTTCTTGGTATTCATCTTGACATTCATAGTGTTCTTGCATGCATCTTGTGTTTTGATCCAAAATTTTTATGTTTTGGGTCATATTTGTGTTTTTCTCTCTCATAATTAAAAATTCAAAAATCAAAAAAATATATTTTCCTTAATTTTCTCATAATTTTCGAAAATCTGAGTTGACTTAGTCAAAAATTTTTAAAATTAGATGTTTCTTACAATTCAAGTCAAAATTTCAATTTTAAAAATCCTATATTTTTAAAACTTTTTCAAAAATCAAATCTTTTTCATTTTTATCTTATGATTTTCGAAAATTTAAAAATATTTTTCAAAAATATTTTTTAATTTTATCTTTATTTTCGAAAATTATGCTAAGAATTAATGTGATTGATTCAAAAATTTAAAGTTTGTTACTTTCTTGTTAAGAAAGGTTCAATCTTTAAATTCTAGAATCATATCTTTTAGTTTCTTGTTAGTCAAGTAATTAATTTTAATTTTAAAAATTAAATCTATCTTATCTTATCTTTTATATCATAAAAATTTTGTCTTATGCAAAAATTTGATTTCAAAATATCTTCTTATCTTCTTATCTTTTCAAAATTGATTTTCAAATCTCTTTCAATCAACTAACTAACTTTTTGTTGGTTTCTTATCTTTTTCAAAACCACCTAACTACTTTTCTATCTCTAATTTTCAAAAATATCTCCTTCTTTTTCAAAAATTATTTTTAATTAATTAATTATTTCAAATTTTAATTTTAATTTTAATTTCTTATCTTAATTTTCGAAAATCATTAACTTCTTTTCAAAAATATTTTCGAAAATCTCTCTCTCATATTCTTCTATTTATTTATTTATTTACTAACACTTTTCTTCACCTCTCTTCATCTCAATTCACTACCTCTATCCTCACCTTTCTGTTTGGAGTCTCCTTTCTTTATCCCCTTTCTTCTTCTACTAATAATAAGGAACCTCTTTACTGTGACATAGAGGATTCGTCTTCTTTTTTTGTTTTCTTCTCTTTCATATGAGCAGGAACAAGGAAAAAGGCATTCTTGTTAAAGCTGATCCAGAACTTGAAAGGACTCTGAAGAGGAAACTAAGAGAAGCTAAATTACAACAATCCAGAGACAACCTTACTGAAATTTTCGAACAAGAAAAAGACATGGCAGCCGAACCTAACAACAATAATGCAAGGAGGATGCTTGGTGATTATACTACACTTACTTCCAAGTTTGATGGAAGAAGCATCTCAATTCCCACCATTGGAGCAAACAATTTTGAGCTGAAACCTCAACTAGTTGCTCTAATGCAACAAAACTGCAAGTTTTATGGACTTCCATCAGAAAATCCCTATCAGTTTTTAACTGAGTTCTTATAGATCTGTGAGACTGTAAAGACGAATGGAGTAGATCCTGAAGTCTACAGGCTCATGCTTTTCCCTTTTGTTGTAAAAGACAGAGCTAGAACATGGTTGAATTCACAACCTAAAGATAGCCTGGACTCATGGGATAAGCTGGTCACGACCTTCTTGGCTAAATTCTTTCCTCCTTAAAAGCTGCGCAAGCTTAGATTGGATGTTCAGACATTCAAACAAAAAGATGGTGAATCCCTCTATGAAGCTTGGGAAAGATACAAGCAGCTGACCAAAAGGTGTCCTTCTGACATGCTTTCAGAATGGACCATTCTGGATATGTTCAATTATGGTCTATCTGAATTCTCTAAGATGTCACTGGACTATTCTGCAGATGGATCCATTCACCTAAAGAAAACGCCTGCAGAAGCTCAAGAACTTATTGACATGGTTGCAAATAACCAGTTCATGTACACTTCTGAGAGGAATTCCATGAATAATGGGACGCCTCAGAGGAAGGGAGTTCTTGAGATTGATGCTCTGAATGCCATATTGGCTCAGAACAAAGTGTTGACTCAGCAAGTCAACATGATTTCCCAAATCTGAATGGATGGCAAAATACATCCAACAGCACTAAAGAGGCATCTTCTGAAGAAGAAGCTTATGATCCTGAAAACCCTGCAATGGCAGAGGTAAATTATATAGGTGAACCTTATGGAAACACCTATAATTCATCATGGAGAAATCATCCAAATTTCTCATGGAAGGATCAATAAAAGCCTCAATAAGGCTTTAATAATGGTGGAAGAAATAGGCTCAGCAATATCAAGCCTTATCCATCATCTTCTCAGCAACAGACAGAGAATTATGAATAGAATACCTCTAACTTAGCAAATTTAGTCTCTGACCTGTCTAAGGCCACTTTAAGTTTCATGAATGAAACAAGGTCCTCCATTAGAAATTTGGAGGCACAAGTGGGCCAGCTGAGTAAGAAAGTCATTGAAACTCCTCCTAGTACTCTCCCAAGCAATATAGAAGAGAATCCAAAGAGAGAGTGCAAGGCCATTAATATAGTCAATATGGCCGAATGCAAGGAGGAAGGGGAGGATGTGAATCCCAATGAGGAAGACCTCATGGGACGTCTCCCAACCAAGAAGGAGTTCCCTATTGAGGACCCAAAGGAATCTGAGGCTCATATAGAGACCATAGAGATTCCATTAAACCTCCTTCTTCCATTCATGAGCTCTAAAGACTATTCTTCCTCTGAAGAGGATGAAGATGTAACTGGAGAGCAAGTTTCTCAATATCTAGGAGCCATCATAAAGCTAAATGCCAAGATATTTGGTAATGAGAGGAAGCATGAACAGCTTCTCTCAATGCAGAGTCAAACAAAGACCCCACAGTCAAACTCTAAGTTTAGTGTTGGGAGGCCACAACCAAACTCTAAGTTTGGTGTTGAACCCCCACATTCAAACTCTAAGTTTGGTGTTGGGAGGTCCCAACAATGCTCTGAACATCTGTGAAGCTCCATGAGAGCTCTCTGTCAAGCTATTGACATTAAAGAAGCACTTATTGGGAGGCAACCCAATTTTTATTTATCTAATTTTATTTTATTTTCATTGTTCTTTTATGTTTTATTAGATTCATGATCATGTGGAGTCACGAAAAAAATACTAAAATTAAAAATAGAATAAAAAATAGCAGAAGAAAAATCACACCCTGGAGGAAGGACTTACTGGCGTTTAAACGCCAGTAAGGAGCATCTGGCTGGTGTTCAACGCCAGAACAGAGCATGGATCTGGCGCTGAACGCCAGAAACAAGCATGGACCTGGCGTTCAATGCCAGAAACATGCTGCACATGGGCATTGAACGCCCAGAATGAGCATCACTTCGGCGTTTAAATGCCAGAATTATATGCAAAGGCATTCTACATGCCTAATTGGTGCAGGGATGTAAATCCTTGACACCTCAGGATCTGTGGACCCCACAGGATCATCTCAGGATCTGTGGACCCTACAGGATCCCCACCTACCTCACCCTCTATTTCTCTCCATTCATGGTCATCCCTTCTGTTTTTCATTCACCACTCACATCTATCCACTCTTCCCTATACACCCCACCTACCTTCAAAATTCAAATTCTCTTTCCAAACCAATCCCACCCATATAGCCGAATACACACATCCCTCCATCTCCTCCATATCTTCTTCTTATTCTTCATCTTTTCTTTCTTCTCTTGCTCGAGGGCGAGCAATTTTCTAAGTTTGGTGTGGTAAAAGTATAGCTTTTTGTTTTTTCATAACCATTGATGGCACCTAAGGCCAGAGAAACCTCAAAAAAAAAAAAGAGAAAAGGGAAGACAAAAGCTTCCACCTTTGAGTCATGGGAGATGGAAAGAATCATCTAAAGGGTTTATAGCTCAGTAGTAGAACATTTGACTGCAAATCAAGAGATCCCTAAGATACCTCAGAGGATAAATTGTCCTCCACACAATTATTGGGAGCAACTAAGGATAGGAGCACCAAAATTACTAGGGATCATGCAACAGAAGCAAGGAAGAGACATAGAGGAGCTCAAAGAGCACCATTGGTTCTTTAAGAAGGTGCCACCCTCACTAAGGTGGACTCATTCCTTGCTCTTATTTTTTTTCTGTTTTTCGATTTATATGCTTCATGTTTATCTATGTTTTGTGTCTCTACTTCATGATCATTAGTATTTAGTAACTATGTCTTAAGGCTATAAATAATTCCATGAATCCTTCACCTTTCTTAAATGAGAAATGTTTCTAATTCAGAAGAACAAGAAGTACATGAATTTCAAAATTATCCTTGAATTTAGTTTAATTGTATTAATATGGTGACAATACTTTTTGTCTTCTGAATGAATGCTTAAATAGTACATATTTTTTGATCTTGTTGTTTATGAGTGTTAAAATTGTTCGCTCTTGAAAGAATGATGAACAAAGAGAAATGTTATTGATAATCTGAAAAATCATGAAATTGATTCTTGAAGCAAGAAAAAGCAGTGAAAAAGAAAAAGCTTGAAAAAAAATGGCAAAAAAAAATAGAAAGAAAAAGAAAAAGCAAGTAGAAAAAGCCAATAGCCCTTAAAACCAAAAGGCAAGGGTAAAAAGGATCCAAGGCTTTGAGCATCAATGGATAGGAGGGCTCAAGGAAATAAAATCCAAGCCTAAGCGGCTAAATCAAGCTGTCCCTAACCATGTGCTTGTGGCATGCAGGTCCAAGTGAAAAGCTTGAGACTGAATGGTTAAAGTCGTGATCCAAAGCAAAAAGAGTGTGCTTAAGAGCTCTGGACCCCTCTAACTGGGGACTCTAGCAAAGCTGAGTCACAATCTGAAAAGGTTCACCCAGTCATGTGTCTGTGGCATTTATGTATCCGGTGGTAATACTGGAAAACAAAATGCTTAGGGCCACGGCTAAGACTCATAAAAGTAGCTGTGTTCAAGAATAAACATACTTAACTAGGGGAATCAATAACACTATCCAAAATTCTAAGTTCCTAGAGAAGCCAATCATTCTAAACTTCAAAGGAAAAAGTGAGATGCCAAAACTGTTCAGAAGCAAAAAGCTACAAGTCCCACTCATCTAATTAGAATTAATATTCATTGATATTTTAGAATTTATAGTATATTATCTTCTTTTTATCCTATTTGATTTTCAGTTGCTTGGGGACAAGCAACAATTTATGTTTGGTGTTGTGATGAGCGGATAATCTATACGCTTTTTGGCATTATTTTTAGGTAGTTTTTAGTATGGTCTAGTTACTTTTAGGGATGTTTTCATTAGTTTTTATGCTAAATTCACATTTCTGGACTTTACTATGAGTTTGTGTGTTTTTCAGTGATTTCAGGTATTTTCTGGCTGAAATTGAGGGACCTGAGCAAAACTCTGATAAGAGGCTGACAAAGGACTGCTGATGTTGTTGGAATCTGACCTCCCTGCACTCGAAATGGATTTTTTGGAGCTCCAGAACTCCAAATGGCGCGCTCTCAACGCCGTTGGAAAGTAGACATCCAGATCTTTCCAGAAATATATAATAGTCCATACTTTATTCTAGATTTGACGACGTAAACTGGCGCTCAACGCCAGTTCCATGCTGCATTCTGGAGTCAAACGCTAGAAACACGTCATGAACAAGAGTTGAACGCCCAAAACAAGTTACAACTTGGTGTTCAACCCCAAGAGAAGTCTCAGCTCGTGAATAGATCAAGCTTAGCCCAAACATATACCAAGTGGGCCCCGGAAGTGGATTTATACATCAATTACTTACCACTGTAAAACCTAGTAGCTAGTTTAGTATAAATATAACTTTTTACTAGTTTATTAGATATCCTGGATTGTATTTTTGATCCTGTGATCACGTTTTGGGGGCTGGCCATTCAGCCATGCCTGGACCTTCATCACTTATGTATTTTCAACGGTGGAGTTTCTACACACCATAGATTAAGTGTGTGGAGCTCTGCTGTACCTCAAGTTTTAATGCAATTACTACTATTTTCTATCCAATTCGATTTATTCCTGTTCTAAGATATTCATTGCACTTCAACTTGATGAATCTAATGATCCGTGACACTCATCATCATTCTCACCTATGAACGCACGTGACTGACAACCACTTCCGTTCTACCTTAGACCGGGCGCATATCTCTTGGATTCCTTGATCAGAATCTTCGTGGTTTAAGCTAGAATTGATGGCGGCATTCATGGGAATCCGGAAAGTTTAACCTTGTCTGTGGTACTCCGAGTAGGATTCCAGGATTGAATGACTGTGATGAGCTTCAAACTCGCGATTGCTGGGCGTGATGACAAACGCAAAAGAATTAAGGGATTCTATTCCAACATGATCGAGAATCGACAGATGATTAGCCGTGCTGTGACAGAGCATTTGGACCATTTTCACTGAGAAGATGGGATGTAGCCATTGACAACGGTGATGCCCTACATACAGCTTGCCATAGGAAGGAGTGACAAAGATTGGATGAAAGCAGTAGGAAAGCAGAGATTCAGAAGGAACACAGCATCTCCATACACCTATCTGAAATTCCCACTAATGAATTTACATAAGTATTTCTATCCTTTATTATTTAATTAAGTATCTCTTTATATTTTCCGAAAACCACTATCAATTTGAATCCGCCTGACTGAGATTTACAAGGTGACCATAGCTTGCTTCATACCAACAATCTCTGTGGGATCGACCCTTACTCACGTAAGGTATTACTTGGACGACCCAGTACACTTGCTGGTTAGTTGTGCGGAGTTGTGACAAAGTGTAATTCATGTTTAAGAGCACCAAGTCTTTTGAGCCATTGTTGATGATCACAATTTTGTCCACCAACTATTTGGGAGGAATTGAGGTCTTGAGAATTTGTGTGGCTTATGGATAAGAGAATACACTTAACCTCTTTTCATAACAATTAGATCAAAGAATTGGCAAGATTGATTGTGATTAGAGAGTTTGGGTTACCTAGGAATTGGGATCCAATCAATTACAATCTGCCATAGATCTAGTCATATGATTGAGAAGGAAGTTGAGACCTATTTAACTCATGGTGGATTATGATATCTCCAATCCCTAATGAATCTTTCTTTTTGTTGTTCTTCATTTTAATCTATCTCTCCTAAAGGATACATAGGGCCTCTATAGGCATGTTTTCAAAAGGGTTAAACACATAACAGAAATTTTTATAAACAAAAGTAGAGAGATTCTAAACAAAATAAAGCAGGAATATAAAGGTATTCGCCGTCTCTCAGATGAACCACAGCTTACTGCTAAGCACCTGGACCTACATCTAAAAAATAAGAGATATATACGGAATGAGAACCCCCAATCCATGGGTTCCTAGTACGGTAAAAGTGCCAAATAAATACAATACACTATAATAAAAACTCACTAAGCATCCCAAACTTCCTTTCATCAAATATTCATCCTATGTTCTTGCTAATCCATAAATAGGCAACTGTTATAAGGGAATGCTAAATCTAATTCATATTTCTCATGCTTCCCAACTTCATAACTATCCAACAAAATAAAATCAGAATCATAAACAAAACTATCACCAGCTATTCTATCTCAGCAATTCTATATCAATACTTCATATCTCCACCTGGAGCAAGTGAAATCACTTTACTGCGTCAACCCAGGGAGCTCAAATCATCCCATTTGATATAATCATTATTAATCAATCATCCCATTATTTCCTTCCAACAAGAACATCCCTCAGCGTCAACCAACACTAGCATGAGGGACCTCTCAGTTGTACGAACACAATCAATACAGACAAGTAATACACAATTAAGGTACAAGTAGAACAAATAGTATATAATCAGGTAACATAGCATATATGATATAGCAATCCAAAATAAATAGGCAAACCCAAACAAATCAAACATATGCAAATGATCTATGCTGCCCTCTGGGTGATGATATCATCTATCGATTACACAGCCAACCCGACATGTCCTAGTAGCTAACCATCAGACAGTTCCTGTGAGCGCGCATCCCCAAGCTCAAAATATAATCAATCAAAATAAAATATCCATGGGGGAGGGCTCATCTAGAAAGGTCTAAGTGTCTGGCCACATCTTACGATGCAGGGTCAATAGAATCTCGGATCTCAACCTGGAGCAAGTGGAGCCAACCCACTGCATCTACCGAAAGAAATCCAAAACTTAGATAGTTTCACAAATTTTAAATCAACCTCGACTAGGAGCAAGTGGGGGCTAACCACTGCATCTACCCTAGGAGTCTCAAACCAAACCCGAAGAAAGTGGAGTCACTCCACTGTATCTACCTCGGATAGGTATATCTCACCATTTCCCAGAGCAAGCAAAATCACTCCACTACATCTACCAGGCAGGTATATCTCACCACATTTCGGAGCAAGTGGAAGCGATGCCACTGCATCTACCTAGGCAAGTATATCTCACCACATCCCAAAACAAGTGGAATCACTGCCACTGCATCTACCCAGGCAAGTGTATCACAATCAGGATCATATTTTATTAGCAATCTCATAATCATCATGATTCTCTTTATCAGTATTATAAGACCCAGAATTTTTAAAAAATCTTATTATGAGCTAAATAAAATTTATTTATTCATTAAAGACTTTAATCTCAAAACTTATTTTTATTAAAGATAATTAAAGCAAATTTTGGTAAATTAAGTTTAAAATAAATTAAGGCTTTTTTCTGGTTTTACAATTATTGAGTATTTTCTATATTTAAATTATAAATTTTAGTAGTTGTAAAATAATAAGAATTTTATATGATTTTATTTAAATAATTGAGATTTTAGAACTTAATATTTAAACTTTTATAAACAAAGAAAATTAATTATATTATCTATAATTTTAGATTAGAATACTTAATTGAAAGACCATTTAGCAAATTGATAATTAAATAATATCTTCAAAGTAATTTTGAGGGATTAAATTAGATTTTAAAATTAATACAATATAACCTAATTTGATTTAGAATTGCCAAACCCCAATTCAACCAAAATGTTCCTAATTTCAAATTTGTCCCAAATTGAAAACCCTAACCCCCTCCTCAACACCACATAGTTGCAGCCTCACCCTCCCTCAACGTAACAACACACACACGCATAGAGAGGAAATCCGAAGAAGAGCTAGCGCGACGGAAGGGAGGAAGAGCGTCGCCGGCCTAGTGCCATCACCGCGCGTCCTGGCCTTACTGTCCCCACTAAGCCACTGAACCCGCAAAGCCTCGCCACCAGTCATAGTCGTCGTCGCCAACTATGGAGGAGAGAGAAAGAGGCGAGCATGAGGAGAGAGAGAAGCCCTTCGCGTGTTGCCGCCGTGCTGGAGGGCTGGCCGTTGGGGGAGCTGCTACTGCGAGCTCACGTTGGCCACATCGCCATGCCATCATCACACCATGGATCTACTCCGTTCTCAAGCTGAGCTAAGGAAGAAGAGATGAAACACGACAGGAAGAAATGAGGGAGGCACGTCGGCACTGTTGGGGTGTCACCGCTGCCGTCCCTGTTGTGGCTGGTGTCGTCACCGGATAACCACCATCACGGGAGCCACTATCCCTTCGATTGGCTCTGCCTATTTTTGGTTCCACTTTTGCCTCAATGGTTGTTGTCAAAGCTATTTGCGTTGGAGGGGGCTATCACTGTTGAACAGTTCCATCACCAAATCCCATCGCCACTGTCGTCGTCTGCCCCGTCGCCATTGTTGGAGGTGGGCGGCTGAGCCTCTGCCGCCAGAGAATGTCATTGCCGTCACCGGAAAACACTGCCAGTAAGGGTTTTAAGTTTGTTTATGTTCATTTAGATTCTGGAAATATTTTTGACGCTGCATAGTTGTTACAGAGCTTTTGGCCACTATCAGAACTACTGCCAGGTCAGTTTGGGATTGTGGCTACTCCGTTCTGCTGTTATTGTAAGTATATGTTATTTTGAATCCTCAACGTTAGTATTCCATTAGAAATTATTGAGAATTTCACAATGTTAATATCCCAGGGTTAAGTTTTGGAAATTGTACGATTAAAAATAAAAGCCTGCTGCGGTGTCGTCTCGCTTCGTTTCCCATGGTGAGACTAACTAGTTTTGTTCATATTTACCACAATACTCTATTAGCAATTGTGTTCTAATTTCATTTTATATCCATTTAACGTTAGTCCTAATTTTATGTCAGATAAGTCATCGTTGCTGTGAACCTTGATTGTTGCTGTTGATATTGCCTGGAAATCAATGAGGTTGCTGCCGTGAGTTAAGAATAGAAAGAGGACTCTTGACACGTTAACCTTTAAGGGGTTCGACTTTGAGGTAGGGGATTGTTTTAATATGAAAATGTTTTGGGGATTTGAATACCTGATAAGTTTAGTAGATTAATGCAAATGGATTAATTCTTGTGATGTGAATGATTTTCTGTTGATATTGATATGTTGTGTTGTTATCGATTTGGTTGATTTCTGGATTATTAGATGAAATGAATTGAATCTTTGAATTTCAGTTTTCTTTGATTTCAATCGATAATGATTAGTCTTAAATGACGGATTTGAAAACGTTGACTTGAAACGTTGGTTTTATTGAGTTGAAGTTCAAAAGAGGGGACCCGTGATGGGTGGCAAACTCCTGTTTTTAGGAGAGGTGCTGCTGAAATTTTTTTAACAATTTGGAGTTGATTTGGTTATGATTTATGATGGGCTAAATTCACTACCCTTCCCCAATAATATTGATGAATTCGCTCTTAGCAAGCGCACCAAAATTATCATCAAGTATTAACCCATAGTGGAGTGGGATCGTATCCACAGAGATTGGTAGATTTGAGCAATTTTAATCAATTGGTGAATTAGTCAAGCTCAACAGAATAAGTTGTGTGTGAGGAATTATAAATGGCAGAAACATAAATGGCAAAAGAAATAAAAGAAAGCAATAAAATGCAGAAATGGAAATAACAAGAATGTAAAGGGGAATGGGATTTTGCAGAATGTAAGTAAGGCTATAAAAGATTGGGAGAGATAAGAATGGGGGAATTTATTGAGATCAGGAGGTATTGTCTCTTTGGATTAATTCCAGCTCATATCCTCTTCAATCATGCAACTCATTAACCTCTTGGCAATCATGATTGATTGAGCCCCAATCCCTTGGTGACTCAATCTCTCAGATCTTGATCAATTGCCAATTCTTTGGTCTAATTTCTCATGAAGAGAGATATGCTTGGTCCCTGATTATACCACACATCATCATAAGTCCAGGTATAGGGAGGATTGTATGTCACCATATCCAAACACCAAAACCCAGATTCTACTCAAGTGTGAGAAGGGATTTCTAGCATGGTTTCATGTTTTCTTTTCCAAGGTTCGCATGAAACCCATTTTGCATTCAATCTCTTTTCCAAGTTAATTAAACACTAAGCATTCAAATCGAAATTCCTTCTAGCAAATCAAAGAGAAGATGAAGAGAAGAAGAAATTCACTATCATTAATCCATCAAGTACAATAGAGCTCACTCTCTCAATGAGAGTGAATTTAGCTACTCATAGCTCAGAGAGAAAGTACAAAAGATGGAAGAGATGAAGTGTGAAAACTAAAAGTGGAATCCACCAAAACTAAACTCTGTGACTTGCTTATCCCTTTTCCAATACTTCTAAGGGTATTTATACTACTCCTAGATCTAGAAAATAAAAGAAAATTACAAAAGTGAAAAGAAAATTACATTTTGGAGGGAAAAGAAACTCAATAAACGTGATCTTCCAGCTGGCGTCTGACTGGCGCTTCTCTGGCATGTCACACTCCTTCTGTTTCTGATTTGGCGTGCCACGCCTCTCCATTCAAGTGGCACGCCGTCCTCTGTTTCACCCCTTGCGTGCCACGCCTTCGAACTAAAGTGGGACGCCCAAGGCATTTTAAAGGGCAAAGTAGCCTAGCGTGCCATGCCTTCGAACCAAAGTGGCACACCCAGGACATTTTAAAGGGCAAAGTAACCTGGCATGCAATGCCTTCGAACCAAAGTGGCACGCCCAAGGTCACTTCCCTTAGCTCTATGCTTCTGGAGATTTGTACCAGCGTGGCACGCCCAGGGTCTGGCGTGCCACGCCCTTCTTAAAACTTCACCCCTTGTCGGCGTGCCATGCCTCGTCATCCAAGTGGCACGCCTGAGTTCATTGGCTCCTCTTCTTCCTCTCTGGAAAATACTACCAGTGTGCCACGCCATGAGACTGGCGTGTCACGCCCTTCATTTGCTTCATCTTCTTGCTGGCGTGCCACGCCTCATCTCCCAAGTGGCACGCCTGAGTTCACTGGCCCTTTACTCCTCCTCTGGAAAATACTACCAGCGTGCCACGCCATGAGACCGGCGTGTCACGCTCGTCATTTGCCATGGTCCCAGAGGTTGGCGTGCCACACCTGGATGTTCAAGTGGCATGCCAAAGTGAGATAATTAAGCTAGTGTACCACGCCTTCAATACCAAGTGGCACACCCAGCTTTATTTGGCCTCCTTAGGTGCTGGCATGCCACGCCTTGTTGCTCAAGTGGCACGCCTTAGTGGAACTTCTTGAGCTGGCGTGCCACGCCTTTGATACCAAGTGGCACACCCAGCTTTTGCATTGTCTTCTTGTTCATTGGCGTGCCACACCTTTTTGCTCAAGTGGCACGCCCATTTAATTGTGGGTCATATAAGCTTGGCGTGCCATGCCTTGGTCCTCAAGTGGCACGCCCAAGTGAACTCTGGGGCTGGCGTGCCTCGCCTTCAACATAAAGTGGCACGCCAAAGTGGTGGTTCTTCTAGTAACGTGTTCGTGCACCACGCCCTGCTCCTGGCGTGCCACGCCCCTTTGATGGTCTTCAATTTTTGCTCTCTGAAATGTTGTACCAGCGTGCCACGCCCAGCTTCTGGCATGCCACGCCAATACATTTTTGTGGCGTTTGTTCCAAATGGCACGCCTGCTTCACACGCCCCACTTGTTTTGTTATTTTCTTTCCCATTTTTGATGTCTTCTCCACCTGAAATCCAGCACAAACTCATTTCAAAGCAATGTACTATGATATTCATCAATTAAGGCATGAATTGCAATGATCAAATGAGATTATGCCTCTTTTATGGTCCTTTTTATGCAAGAAAAAGGTAGATGATGTAAGCCATCACAACACCAAACTTAAGCTTTGCTTGTCCCAAGCAAATCAATGTGAGTGGTCTTTTTGGTGAATTGAGACTTGACCTTGAATGTATGCACTATATAACTAGGAATTGGACTAAGTGCTCAACAGATGCATGAGTGCTTTGAATATCACAAAGAGCTCCTAGATCCTTAAAGGTTTTTCTAAGTATGTGTCTTAGGGGTCCTTTTCATTGATTATCACCTTGAAGTAGTAAGGTTTAATTCTTTCTTTCTCTTTTGTGCTTCTTTTCTGTTTATTGACCATGACTCTAAGTGTTTTGTCTCAAGACAGCCCTTTAGTTAGGCTTTCAATCAACACTCCCAAGTCAGTTAACTTTAGGGTGCTAGGTGTTGAAACACCCTTGAGGATTTACTTACCCAGGCCTCTTCTTGACACATATTCACCATAAGTGTAACGACCCAATTTTTAGTATGTCTGGATCATATTGGAAACTGAGCGTTACCAACTTGTCTTCCTAATTATTATCTATTATGTATTATATGAGCCTGATACGTTATTAAAAATGTAGTTATTTTGTGAGGTTTTTTTTTGAAAATGTTTGGATTAACAAACAGAATCATTCATGATCAATTCACAAGTAATAACAGATAAAATAGTTATAAACAACCATACATAAATACATCTCAAGCAGTTGATAACATTCTGTGAACCAACCTTTTATTAGAGTAAAGATCTTTAGTTAGAACACCCCTAGATATAGCTAAATAATATCTATATACATATATATACATACAACATCCCAGGCCCTGACCTGTTCAAGAAGTCCCTAAGCTGGCACCCAGGCTAGCCTAGACTCTATACTCACCTAGTCCCTCTAAACTACTAACATGAGGGAAAATACGTTCAAAGCCTTCAAAACTCAAGTCAGGTGGAACGTCATCAAAAGGTAGAACATAACCTACTACTCCTCTACACGATCAGACATTCCTATAGGACATCTCTCTGGTACCTCATCAAGTAGCCACACAGTAGGAGTCTCATACACAGGATTTAGGTTAAGATTCACGTACAAACGGGGTGTAGACAATGGCTGGTCTCACAGTATATACATATAAATAGAGAATGAGATTCACCCTAGACTTAGAAGACTACCTATAGTGGAATCCTCTTCTTGTGAACGGTCGTCAGCGAACTACGGAAGGGTACTCATGCTTCCATCTGAAGTGGAAAGGGAGAGAGAAGGGGTAAGAATTGGGGAGTTCTTAGTAGGGCGGGGTTATGAGTTAAGTTCATTAATTCTGTGTGGTTTGGCAGACAAATAACAGAATATAGAGAAGTAGTAAATAGAAGACAGATAAATAGAGAAAATAGAGAAAATAGAAAGCAGAACACAAACAAAAGAATACAAGAAAATAAAACACAAAAATAGCATACAAGCAGAAAAACATAAAGAAATAGAAGACACACAGAAAGAAATGCAACAGAGAATGATGCGCAAACAAGAATGATGCATGTCTAGCCCTACTATAGGCCATGAGCTCATGTGACGGTTGGTTGCCCGCAATCCCGACATTTATCCGGTCACGAGTAATCCCAATTTTTCGGATACGATTTTCCATTCATAAATAAATACGCATATAATATAGCCGTTCATTTGAGACAGCCTCTTCTTACTACAGGAAAATATATATATATTCTGCTCTGCTCTGGGGAAGCGGAAAATGGCTATAGGTAACTTAGTTTCCATACAGAAACTCTGGATTGCTTCAAGCAACTAATATATAGATAAATATTGCTCTGGGTTGCATTAAGCAACTAATACATATATATATATATATATATATATATATATATATATTATATTACTCTTCTCTTTATATCTCTTTACTCTGTTCTATTTTCTCTTTTCTCTGTATCTCTTTACTCTGCTCTGGTTACTATGTTCTCTGTATTTCTTTACAATTTCTCTGATTACTCTTTCTCTGTATCTATATTTACTCTTTTTCTCTCTATCTCTTTACTTTTCTCTAGTTATTCTGTTCTCTGTGTTTCTCTATTCTGCTCTGATTTCTCTGCTTACCGTATGTATTTAAAGCATATGTAAATTTCGATATGAATAGTTACCCTGTCCTAAGTATAGGTTCATTAAGTCTATACTGAAATAGTTTAACTTTTCATATAATACCTTACCCTATTCGCAACTCAAGGACTAACTATGTTGCCCTAGTTCATTCACTAATTTCTGTCTGTTTTTCTTTCCTTAAAACTTTACAGACTTTTCTTTGGTTTTTTATCTTTTCTTTAACTTTTTATCTTTCATTTATCTTTGCCTCACTAATATGTTCTTTCCACTCCCTAAGTGTTTTATGAAGGTAATTATGAGATTCTGCGCTTAAAATTGTCTTTCTAAAGCTTTAACAGAAAACTGCCTTTTCTGCATTATTTTATTATTTTTATTAAAATATTATTTTTAATTAAATATTATTATTTAATATCTTATTATTATTTATTATTTTATCATTAAATTTTCGAAAATTACTCCACTTTAACTTTTAACCTTTAAAATTCACTTTTTACCACCCGTAACTTTTAATATTTCTACTTTAACCACCCTAACTTTCAGAAATTACCAAATAACCCCTAAAACCCAAAAATAAATACTTCTTTGCCCTTTCTAAGATCTAAATCCTGTTCTTCATTGTTCTTCATCACACTCAAAGTGTTCTTCATGTTCTTCGTATATTCTTCAGATTCTTTCTCTGTTTTTACCCGTTTTTCAGTCTTTTCAGCAACCGATTTTTACCAAAATTCAAAATAAATTCCCAGCCACTAAAACCCCATCTTTTCTACAAGATTTTAACACAAATTGAACCTCAATTTAAAGGTTAGGGTTCGAAATTCCAGCTGCCCCAAGAACATGAACTTTTAAAACTTAAATTTCATCAAATTTCATCAAAATTTCACCAAAATTTCAACAAGAATTACTCATACAAATAATCAATTTCAAGCACAGCCAAACTATATCATAATCACACAACTCAAACACAATCAATCAAGATTAAATTCATCAAACCCTACCTTGATTTGGCTCCAAATCCGGTTACTCTTTGAAGTGTTCTTAAAGCACTTTTTCCTCCTAAATCACATCAAGAACAACTTTAAATCCACAAACCGTCAACTGACCAAATCTCTCTCAGCATGTTAGGAAGGGATATCTCACCTTAGACTTGCTGGAAATTAACATTTCTTGTCCCTCAGGTCAAGTTAAGCATGATTCCTAAGGAAGAACATCAAGAAAACACATGTTTAAGCATGTTTCCTTGAAAACCGAATTGAAAGGGGAAAGGAACAGTCATCTCACCTTATTTCTAGCCTTGATAAGTTACATGGTTATGTAGAGGAAGAAGAGAGGATCATTTTGGTGAAATCGGAATTTTGATTTGAGTTTTAGTTCAGAAGAAATCAAGCTTTGAAGATTAAGTGTTCATGAAAGTTTCTCTCTTTTCTCTCTTGTTATTTTCGGCCAAAAGGGAGTAAATGACCAGCCTTGGAGTGTCTTGGGGGTGTAGGGTGAGTTGTGATTGGTTGGCTTGGAGGTGGATTAAAGTAATATTAAAATATCTCAGGTGTATAACTACTAAAACTAGATGTATCGGAACATTTGTAAAAATATCTCTAAAATTTATTTTCTGAGCTACTAGCATAAATGACACTAGTAACATATTTATTGTGAGAATAAAACATGTATTATGAGGCCTTAGCATTGCTAAAGTCATCAGGGAGTGAGCTGCACCAGTAAACCCTAAACCCAGTTAAACTGATTTTCTGTTTTTATCTAAAACTGACCAGGTAACCTTATAATATTATTCAAGAAGCTTCTAATACTAATATAATGATAATATCATCCTATTATCTCTCTTCTCTCATAAATCGAGTCCGGTTCATCAAACTGAGACTATTTACGAAAAACCAAATCAAAACTCCTAACCGATACGGTTCAAAAACTAGGTTCTTCGTGACTGCGTTATCGAGCTTGCCTCGGAAAAGGTTCTAACTTAAAGATGGCATAATGACAATGAGAATTGAGATACTTGATGATATATCAAAGGTTCTCCCCTTACTGATCTTCCGGAGAAATTCGTACTTTCAGAAAAGATCTCATGTATTCGAAAACAGGGTTGT
This sequence comes from Arachis hypogaea, assembly GCF_003086295.3. Classification (NCBI taxonomy): domain Eukaryota; kingdom Viridiplantae; phylum Streptophyta; class Magnoliopsida; order Fabales; family Fabaceae; genus Arachis; species Arachis hypogaea. The sequence goes on along the minus strand of NC_092044.1, from coordinate 60,490,728 downwards.
TACATTCTACCCTCCTAAAAGAAAATTTTGCCCTCAAAATTTCAGTTACCTGAGAATAGATGCAGGTAATCAGCTTTCATCTTATCTTCCAGTTCCCAAGTGTGCTCTTCTTCTCCTCTTTGTCCCCAAGCTACTTTGACTAAGCGAATAGTTTTACCTCTTAGCTGCTTATCACTTCTTTCTACGATCTAAACTGGTGATGCTTGATATGTCAAATCGTTTCATAACTATACTGTCTCTGGTTGTAAAATGTGATCCTCGTCGGGAATATATTTCTTAAGTTGCAAGACATGAAAAACATCATGAAGGTTTGACAGATATGGAGGAAGGGCTACTTGATAAGCTACTAGACTGACTCTTTTAAGGATTTGGAAAGGTCCTATGTATCGAGGGTTAAGCTTTTTAGTCTTAAGGGCTCTACCTATTCCAGTAGTCGAGGTTACTTTAAGAAAGACATGGTCTCCCTTACTAAACTCTAAGGGTCTACGTCTATTATCGGCATAGCTTTTTTGATGGCTTTGTGCTATCCGGATCTTTCGATGAATCTCCTTTGTCTTCTCAGTAGTTTCTTACACTAAGTCTGGACCTAAGACATTAGCTTTTCCATCGTCATTTCAACACAATGGTGTCCAGCATCTTCTTCCGAAGAGAGCTTCATATGGTGCCATCCCGATACTTTATTGGTAACTGTTGTTGTAGATGAATTCGACTAACAGCAAATACTTATCCCAGCTGCTTTGGTGTCTATCATACATGATCGTAACATGTCTTCTAACGTCTAGGTTGTTGCTCTGATTGTCCGTCTATTTGAGGATGGTACGATGTACTCGTGTGCAATTATGTTCCCAACACTTTCTGGAAAGCTCCCCAGAATTTGGAAGTAAACCTCGGATCTCGATCTGAAACAATTGACGAAGGTATTCCGTGCAATCGTACGATTTCTTAAATATATATTCGTGCCAGCCTTTCTAATGTATAGTCAACTCAAATCGGAAGGAAGTGCGCTGATTTTGTCAACTTGTCTACAATTACCCAAATAGCATCGTGTCCTGTTGAGGTCCTTGGCAATCCCGTGACAAAATCCATAGTGATCTGCTCTCATTTCCATTGTGGTATTTCTAAGGGTTGCAGGGTTCTTGACGGTTTCTGGTGTTCCACCTTCACCTTCTGGCAGGTTAAACATTTTGAGACATAATCAGCTACCTCTTTTTTTAAGCCCGGCCACCAGAATATTTGTTTCAAATCTTGATACATCTTTGTTACTCCAGGATGCATAGAAAATCTACTTTGATGAGCATCTGCAAGAATCCCTTGCTGCAAATCTCCAGAGCTAGGCATACAAATTATGTTCTTGTATCTCCAGAGACTGCTATGATCTAGTCTTACAGCTTTTGGTTCCTCTGCTTTCATCCGTCTCAGCATCGTCATCATTTCTGAGTCCTGTGCTTATGCTTGCTGAATCCTAATCTTAAAATCTGGTGTTATACGTAACTGTGCCAGACGGACTCCCCTTGACATCTCAGTCATAGCCAACTTATGGTCCTCAAATTCCACAAGTAGCTTCTCTTCCTTTATCATCATCCAAGAGATACTCAAATTCTTCCTGCTCAAGGCGTCTGCCACCACGTTCGCTTTTCCTGGGTGATAACTTAACTTAAAATCATAGTCCTTCAGGAACTCCATCCACCTTCGCTGTCGCATATTAAGATCCTTCTGGTCAAAGATGTACTTTAAACATTTGTGGTCGGAGATAACTTCTAGTTGAGCGCCATACAAATAGTGCCTCCACATCTTCAGAGCAAACACCACTGCAGCCAATTCCAAGTCATGCATCGGATAATTTCGTTCATGAGGTCTCAGCTGCTAGGAAGCATAAGCCACCACATTTTTGTCTTCCATCAACATACATCCAAGTCCTTTATGAGAGGCGTCACAGTATACTTCAAAAGGATTCTGCGGGTCGGGTAGTACTAATACAGGTGTAGTTGTTAGCTTTTCCTTAAGCATCGTGAAACTTCTATCACACTCCGCCGTCCAAATAAATGGAACTTCCTTTCGTGTAAGATAAGTCAAAGGTAAGGCTATCTGTGAAAATCCTTTGATGAACCTCCGGTAATAGCCAGTAAGTCCGAGAAAACTCCGAACTTCTGTAATGGTCGTAGGTGGTTCCCATCACACTACTGCTTCAATTTTTTAAGGATCCACTGCATTTCCACCCTGTGATATAACATGTCCCAAAAATGCCACCTTCTCTATCCAAAATTCACACTTTGATAGTTTAGCATATAACTTCTGAGTCCTTAGTATCTGCAATACAGTCCTCAGAGGCTCTTCATGCTCTCTTTCTGTCTTCGAATAGATGAGAATATCGTCTATGAAAACTACTACGAACTGATCAAGGTACGGACGGAAAATACGATTCATGTAATCCATGAAAATCGCAGGAGCATTAGTTAGTCCAAACTACATAACCGTATACTCATAATGACCGTATCGAGTTCTAAATGCAGTCTTCGGTAGATCTGACTCTTTCAGTCGAATCTGGTGATAGCCCGATTTTGTTGAATCTTTTATGTTCTATTCAGTAGAATAAAGATAAAATAGAAATTGGCTTTTTGGTTGGAGAGATGGCTGAGTGTTTATATGTAAGAAAATGGACTCGATTCTGTTTTACGGAGTTACACAACTATCTATTGTGAAAAACTCATTTCTTATTTGTAAATGCTCAATACCCAAGTAGGCTTCCTAAAATTTATAATCGCAAATCAATCTTCGAGAACACAGTTGCACCTTTTAACTGATCCATCAAATCCTCTATCCGTGGAAGTGGATACTTGTTCTTGATAGTGACTTTATTTAACTGTCGATAATCTACACAAAGTCTCATTCCACCATCCTTTTTCGTTACTAGCAATACTGCAGCTCCCCAAGGTGATGCACTGGGACAAATAAATTTCTTTCCAAGTAGCTCATTCAACTACTTCCTCAACTCTGCAAGTTCCAGTGGTGACATCCGGTACGGTGCTATGGAAATTGGTCCGGTTCTAGGTACTAGTTCAATACTGAATTCTATCTCTCGCTGAGGAGGAAATTCAGGTATGTCGTTCGGGAAAACATCAGGAAATTCCTTCGCCACTCGGATTCGTTCTAAACTGAATTCACTGTCATTCGAGCTAGCCGCTAACAGAACGTACCCCTCATAATCACTCTCGTCTAAGGTAAGTTTTACAGAATTCAGATATAAAGTATATGACAGAAATGGTTTAATATCTAACTATCAAACGGAATAATAGCAGTTCTTATAAAGAAATCAAGGAAAACATGATACTTGGACAACCAATCTAATCCTAGAATAACTTCTAAACCACATAGAGGCAAACAGATTAGATCATGTTTAAAAGTTCCGTTCCTAATAGTGAATGGTACTTGCAGGCACACTAAACTAGTCAAAACATTTTGAGATGCAGGTGTATGGACAATTAGATCAAAGTTCAACTCAGAGAAATCTAGTCCCAATTCACGAGCAACAGTTAAAGAAATAAAGGAATGCGATGCACCCGAGTCATACAGTACAGTTAGAAATCGATTTCTGACATAACACTGACCTTGGATCAGGGCGTCTGATTGCATAGCATCGTCAGCAGTCATAGCAAACAGTCGACCTTGTTGCTGGGTTCATACTAGATTTTGAGCAAATTCTTTTGGGCAATTCCTCGCCAAGTGTCCAAGTTCCCCACAAGTGAAACAAGCGTTCGTTCCTTACAGCATCCAAATCTAACATAGCCATGGCCATGGAGATCATAACAGCTATGAGGATAGCTGTGCTTCGCATCGATTCGTCATTCGAAGCTCGATTAAACTATGCCTATTCGTAGTCATTAAGGTCCTATCTTCACCAAACAATCAACATTACGGTGATCAGTCTTAATATTTCAAATAAGGCACGAACATTTCCAAAATGAGCACTCATAGACATTCATGCCAAATGTATCTTGAAGATACCTTAACAGCATGAGACACACAAGCAGAGTATGCAATGAAGCATAGTCAATCCACTCCCCAGGCTCTACTGGGAACGAACTACTCTGATACCAAATTGTAATGACCCAATTTTCAGTATGTCTAGATCATACCAGAAACTGAGCGTTACCAACTTGTCTTCCTAATTATTATCTATTATGTATTATATGAGCCTGATTCGTTATTAAAAACGTAGTTATTTTGCGAGGTATTTTTTTTCGAAAATGTTTGGATTAATAAACAGAATCATTCATGATCAATTCACAAGTAATAACAGATAAAATAGTTAAAAATAACCATACATAAATACATCTCAAGCAGTTGTTAACATTCCGTGAACCAGCCATTATTAGAGTAAAGATCTTTAGTTAGAACACCCCTAGATATAGCTAAATATATATATATATATATATATATATATATACATACAACATCCCAGGCCCTGACCTGTTCAAGAAGTCCCTAAGCTGGCACCCAGGCTAGCCTAGACTCTATATTCACCTAGTCACTCTAAACTACTAAAGTGAGGGAAAATACGTTCTAAGCCTTCAAAACTCAAGTCAGGTGGAACATCATCAAAAGGTAGAACATAACCTACTACTGCTCTGCACGATCAAACATTGCTATAGGACGTCTCTCTGGTACCTCATCAAGTAGCCACATAGCAGGAGTCTCGTACACAGGATTTAGGTTAAGGTTCACGTACAAATGGGATGTAGACAATGGCTGGTCTCATAGTATATACATATAAACAGAGAACGAGATTCACCCTAGACTCAGAAGACTTCCTAGAGCGGAATCCTCTTCTTGTGAATGGTCGTCAGCGAACTACAGAAGGGTACTCATGCTTCCATCTGAAGGGGGAATGGAGAGAGAAGGGGTAAGAACTGGGGAATTCTTAGTAGGTTCGAGGTTATTAGTTAAGTTCATTAATTCTGTGTGGTTTGGCAGACAAATAACAGAATATAGAGAAGTAGTAAACATAAGTCAGATAAATAGAGAAAATAGAAAAAATAGAAAGCAGAACACAGACAAAAGAATACAAGAAAATAAAACATAGAAATAGCATACAAGCAGACAAACATAAAGAAATAGAACACACACAGAATGATGCGCAGACAAGAATGATGCATGTCTAGCCCTAGTACAGGCCACGAGCTCATGTATCGGTTGGATACCCGCAATCCCGACATTTATCCGGTCACGAGTAATCCCGATTTCCCAGATACAATTTTCTGTTCCTAAATAAATGCACATATATTATAGCTGCTCATTTGAGACAGCCTCTGCTTACTGCAGAAAAATATATATATACTCTGCTCTGCTCTGGGGAAGCAGAAAATGGCTGTAGGTAACTTAGTTTCCCTACAGAAACTCTGGGTTGCTTCAAGCAACTAATATATAGATAAATATTGCTCTGGGTTGCATTAAGCAACTAATATATATATATATATATATATATATATATATATTTATATATATATATATATATATATATATATATATATATATATATATATAGCTCTGGGTTACATCAAGCAACTAATATATATATAAATATAGCTCTGGGTTGCATCAAGCAACTAATATATATATAAATATTTCTTTATTATATTACTCTTCTCTTTATATCTCTTTACTCTGTTCTAGTTTCTCTTTTCTCTGTCTCTCTTTACTTTGCTCTGGTTACTCTGTTCTCTATATCTCTTTACTCTGCTCTGGTTATTTTGTTCTCTGTATCTCTTTACTCTTTCTCTGATTACTCTTTCTCTGTATCTATATTTACTCTTTTTCTCTCTATCTCTTTATTTTTCTCTAGTTATTTTGTTCTCTGTGTTTCTCTATTCTGCTCTGATTTCTCTGCTTAACGTATGTATTTAAAGCTTATGTAAATTTCGATATGAATAGTTACCCTATCCCAAGTATAGGTTCATTAAGTCTATACTGAAATAGTTTAACTTTTCGTATAATACCTAACCCTATTCGCAACTCAAGGACTAACTATGTTGCCCTAGTTCGTTCACTAATTTCTATCTGTTTTTCTGTCTTTAAAACTTTACAGACTTTTCTTTGGTTTTTTTATCTTTTCTTTAACTTTTTATCTTTCATTTATCTTTGCCTCACTAATATGTTCTTTCCACTCCCTAAGTGTTTTATGAAGGTAATTATGAGATTCTGCGCTTAAAATTGTCTTTCTAAAGCTTTTACAGAAAACTGCCTTTTTGTATTATTTTATTATTTTTATTAAAATATTATTTTTAATTAAATATTATTATTTAATATTTTATTATTATTTATTATTTTATCATTAAATTTTAGAAAATTACCCCACTTTAACTTTTAACCTTTAAAATTCACTTTTTACCACCCGTAACTTTTAATATTTCTACTTTAACCACCCTAACTTTCAGAAATTACCAAATAACCCCTCAAACACTAAAACAATTACTTCTTTGCCCGTTCTAAGATCTAAAACCTGTTCTTAATTGTTCTTCATAACACTCAAAGTGTTCTTCATGTTCTTCGTATATTCTTCAGATTCTTTCTCTGTTTTTACCCGTTTTTCAGTCTTTTCAGTAACCGATTTTTACCAAAATTCAAAATAAATTCCCAGCCACTAAAACCCCATCTTTTCTACAGGATTTTAACACAAATTGAACCTCAATTTAAAGATTAGGGTTCAAAATTCCCGCTGCCCCAAGAACATGAACTTTAAAGCTTAAATTTCATCACATTTCATCAAAATTTCACCAAAATTTCAACAAGAATTACTCATACAAACAATCAATTTCAAGCACAGCCAAACCATATCATAATCACACAACTCAAACACAATCAATCAAGATTAAATTCGTCAAACCCTACCTTGATTTGCTGCTCCAAATCCGGTTACTCTTTGAAGTGTTCTTAAAGCACTTTTTCCTCCTAAATCACATCAAGAACAACTTTAAATCCACAAACCCTCAACTGACCAAATCTCTCTCAGAACGTTAGGAAGGGATATCTCACATTAGACTTGCTGGAAATTAACATTTCTTGGCCCTCAAGTCAAGTTAAGCATGATTCCTACGGAAGAACATCAAGAAAACACATGTTTAAGCATGTTTCCTTGAAAATTGAATTGAAAGGGGAAAGGAACAGCCATCTCACCTTATTTCCAGCCTTGATAAGTTACATGGTTATGTAGAGGAAGAAGAGAGGATCATTTTGGTGAAATTGGAATTTTGATTTGAGTTTTAGTTCAGAAGAAATCAAGCTTTGAAGATTAAGTGTTCATGAAAGTTTCTCTCTTTTCTCTCTTGTTATTTTCGGCCAAAAGGGAGTAAATGAATAGCCTTGGAGTGTCTTGGGGGTGTAGGGTGAGTTGTGATTGGTTGGCTTGGAGGTGGATTAAAATAATATTAAAATATCTTAGGTGTATAACTACTAAAACTATATGTATCGAAACATTTGTAAAAACATCTCTAAAAATTATTTTCTGAGCTACTAGCATAAATGAAATTAGTAACATATTTATTGTGAGAATAAAACATGTATGATGAGGCCTTAGCATTGCTAAAGTCATCAGGGAGTGCTGGTGCTAAGATGCACCAGTAAACCGTAAACCCAGTTAAACCGATTTTCTATTTTTAACTAAAACTGACCAGGTAACCTTATAATATTATTCAAGAAGCTTCTAATACTAATATAATGATAATATCATCCTATTATCTCTCTTCTCTCATAAATCGATTCTGGTTCGTCAAATTGAGACTATTTACGAAAAACCGAATCAAAACTCCTAACCGATACGGTTAAAAACTAGGTTCTTCGTGAATGCGATATCGAGCTTGCCTCGGAAAAGGTTCTAACTTAAAGATGGCATAATGACAATGAGGATTGAGATACTTGATGATATATCAAAGGTTCTCCCCTTACTGATCTTCCGGAGAAATCCGTACTTTCAGAAAAGATCTCGTGTATTCGAAAACCAGGGTTGTTACAACAAGCATCTATTAGGGGTTCTAACTCTTTTTGAGTTTTTTTTCAATGTTTCTTTTCCCTCCTTTGTAGTTGATGCTCAGAGCCTTGGGTCTTTGTTGCTTACTACTTCTTGGTTCTATAGATATTCAAGGAACACCCCTCAACTTCTACTTGTCATGCCATCTAGGACTAATTACTTTTCATGACTCATTTTTTTTTCACTTCATTCAAGGTTCTTCACTTAGTCTTTTGTTCCTTAGTTCTTTTTTGAATAAGCTTTCTTGGTCTTAGTCTCATTTACTCTTGTTCACACTCACAACAACTCTTATGGAAACAAGCTCTACTTTATTGATGAAAATGAAGACCACAGTTATCATTGCATTTTCTTTTTTGCATATCAAAGGACTCATAAAAGACTTCAAGCAGAATAAAACATAAACTATCCTAAAAATAACAATTATTCTCAAACATAAAGTAAACAGATAAAAACTTAAGCAAAATTCAGAAATTTGTGAATTGTCAACCATGGAACTCAACAACTTTATGCAGCTTCTTCAGTTCATTGGCCCCTTGCCTTTGTGCTTCTTCTTGGAGGGGGAGGAGTCATCTCCACCCTTTTTGGAGGATCCTTCTTGTGCTTTATTGTCCTTGGGCTTCCAGAAACCCAGCCTTACTATATAATCTCTTTCATCCTCCTTATGCTTAGCTAGGATCTCTTCTTGTCTAGAACTCAATTTTTCTAGCTCTTGCATGAAAGTTGGGTATTTGGGGTTGATGGTGGCCACAGCATTACACAGGTGATTCAGCTTCGCCTATGTGTTGATATCATATTATCTCCTTGAAATGGTCCGGGCAAGGTTCCTCTGCTGCCATTTGTTTTGCTCTACCACCTTGTTAAGTGCACTTTACACCTCACCCCAATCAAACTCCTCTTGCTGCTCCTTCCTTGCTTGCTCAAAACTTCCTTTGAGGTTGTGTATTTTCTCATTCACTTGGTTCCATTGCTCCCTTTGGCCACTTTGAAATTGGTTGACATCTTCCCTCAATTGAGGCAGATCTCCCTTCATTTGGTGCACGTCTCCTTACAGCTGCTCCCTGTTCATTCCTTCAGGAAATTGTTGGTATTGTTGGTATGGTGGTGGTTGAAGTACCAGAAAATGTGGTTGCTCCTCTGCCTCCTCTTCCTCTTGTTGTTGTGGTGGTGGCACATGAGCATGAGCTCTATGATCTCTAGCCCTTTGAAGTGGATTGAAGGCCAACACCTTGGCCATCTTCTTGGTAGTTATAGGCTTATCTTGCTTCACCAACACCTCATCAATCACCTTCTCAACTCCAGCGTCATCACATAGCTCTTGTATGATGATGGGGAATGCCAATCTTGTGCCCTCGTTAGTGCTTTTCATCACATATCTCCTTGGTCACCTCAGATGTGTTTGATGTAGGGATCAAAAACCTTCTCACAAAGTCTAACCACCCCCTAGCTTGGGGGCTCAAGGCCCTTCTCCTCAGCTGGTTGGATTTTCCATCTTTATCATTGATCCACTGCACATTTAGTACACAAATTTTATTCAGAATTTCATCAAATCCTGGGTCTGGTTACTTCATCCTCTCCTCATAACTTCGAGTGGAGTTGACCTTTTTCACCATCAGCACCTTTTCTATATTAGAGGGACAATAGTCAATGGTCTTCCCCCTCACATAGCTAATATACCCATAAGTTTGCCCTAGTTGTGGCACGGCATTGGCATAAAACTCCCTTACCACTCCTTCCACCACTTTCTTTGGTGGGTTGCAAAAGAGTGCCCAGCCCCTGTTGTTGATCTCAATGTTGATCTCAAGATGCTCATTCCTTCCTAGTTGAAAGCCGACCTCTGGGATGATCTCCCTCTCACTCACCCAACCATAGAATTGGTTTTGGTTGAATGCTGAGAGGAATTTGTACTCATTGAAGTTTGAGCTTGAGGAACCTGAGGTTGGTTCTTTGGTCTTTCTTTTCTTTGAGGTTGAGGATTTTGGTGGTGCCATTGGGTGGAGAGAGAGAGAGAGTGTGTTTGAGGGTTCTGAGATATTAGTAGAGTATTGCAAAGAAACACAAGCAAAACAAGGTTTTGCCCCAACATCAAACTTAGCACTTGATTGTCCTAATCAAGTAGAAAGAAAAAGAAAAAGAAGAACGAGAGAAGAAAGAAAGGACTCTGTGAGTTTGTTATGTAGAGGGAATGGGGAGGGTAGGGGATTTATAGGAGTGAAGGGTGTGGTTTGATGGTGGGAAAAGAAGGGAATTCAATGTTTTCCACTTGGGGAGTGGCGCCTAGCGTGGGAAGAGGCGCCAACCCTTATCCCACTATGCTCTCTAAAGATGTTGAGTTCCAAAGTGTAAGTACACTTTGACCTCCTTGTAATCTATCAAGTGGGCCCCATTCAATCTCCTGAAAAAAAGAAAATGAAAACCCCATTAGTAATGACAAAATGATCCTCCACATTCCTTTTCAATGCTAGTGAATAGAGTTGCAACTGATGGGTGTCCCTTGGGACACCAAACTTAATTCATTTGCATCTCAATAAATTGGGTTCATTATTGGGTTTTTAATGTGTTCATGGGAAAGAATAATTCCAATCCTTTCATATTCTTTGTGTCTAATCTCCCCTGAACACATTAAAATCCTCATTTAAGCCTCCACCAATGTATTAAATGCTTCCACATTGAGTGGTATTGGGCTTGTTGATTGATTCTCGTATGGTAGTGGCCACACTAAACTTAATCTCTGGGCTTACTCCTTAAAAATTTAATTTATACAAATGCTTGTAAGCCTAGATCAAGTTGGCGAGTGGCCACACCAAACTTAGCTTTTTAGCTAGTTTTTAGCCCAATCACTCATCATCATTAGTAAATGCTTTCATCCAGCTGCACTTCCAAAAAAATAGCACACAATTTAACTCACAAAGCTATCCTAACTATCAAAACTGAAATTGACTTTCTAAGCTAATATTTACAATCTACTTATAATAAAGAAATAAATCAAAAGTATATAAAGTGTTGGGTTAACTCCCAACCAGCACTTTTTTATCGTCACTAGCTTGATGTTCTTTCTTTTTCAGTTGAGGTGGTAGTTCACTCTTCTTTCATCTAGTGAGTCCCCCAGGTGGTGCTTGGATCTATGTCCATTTGCAGTGAAGGTTCTCTGTGTTTTGTCCTCCATGAGCTCCATGACGTTAGGATTTTTGCTAGTAAAGAATTTTATAAAAATAGTCGTGTTGTAAGTATAGCTTCTAAACTAATAGAAAATCCTTTCGTACAAACGTTTGATTGTCACAAGTAACAAACCCAATAAAATTTATAAACCTAAGTATTCAAACCTTGGGTCGTCTTCTCAAGTAATTGCAGGGAAGTATGATTTATTATTCGTTATGGAAAACAGTGTTTGGGTTTGAAAAAGTTTTGAATGAGAGAAATAAATTACAAAAATTAATAAATTAATAATGAAGAAAAACTCTTGGCAAGGTATGAAAACTGGAAGTCCTATCCTAGTTATCCTTATCAATGGTGATGTGAATTATATTGTTGCTCCCACTAAGTCAACCTCTAACTATGAAGGTCAGTTAAGTGGATAAATTAATTTAGTACCTAAAGTCCTAGTCAACTCCTAAAGGAAAGACTAGAGTTATAGGAATCTAAATTAATCAGCAAGAATAGTTATTATCAATCACGATGAGTTTGATAACTCAAGAGTTACCAATTAATCAACCAAATCCAATAGTAAATAATCTAAATTAAAAATAAGGAAAAGCAATCATGAGTCTAGAATACCTCAAATTATAGTTAAATAAAGATGTCAATTCTAACATGGACAATTTTCATAAATTAGATTGAAAAGAGAAATAAAAAGGACATTGAAACTGTGATGAAGAGATAATCCCAATAACATAAATCCTAATCCTAATCCTAAGAGAGAGGAGAGAAACTCTCTCTCTAAAAACTACATCTAAATCCTAAAACTATGTATAAATCCAGTATTCAGTCTCTAATCTCTATCTATCTCATGAATGGATGAATTCCTCCATTTATAATCCTTCAATCTGTGTTCTCTAGGCTTGGATCTGGGCCAAATGGGGTCTAGAAATTGCTGAGGATGACTTCTGCAAATTCTGCAGATCGCGCATGTCACGCGTCCACGTGGGTCACGTGGTCGCGTCATCTGGAGTGTTGCTTTTCCACGCGATCCCTGATGAGCGAATAATTTATACGCTTTTTGGCATTGTTTTTAGTATGTTTTTAGTATGTTTTAGTTAGTTTTTAGTATATTTTTATTAGTTTTTAGTTAAAATTTATTTTTCTGGACATTACTATGAGTTTCTGTATTTTTCTGTGATTTTAGGTATTTTCTGGCTGAAATTGAGGGACTTGAGCAAAAATCTGATTCAGAGACTAAAAAAGACTACAGATGCTGTTGGATTCTAACCTCCCTGCACTCGAAGTGGCTTTTCTGGAGCTACAGAAGCCTAATTGGCGCGCTCTCAATGGCATTGGAAAGTAGACATCATGGGCTTTCCAGAAATATATAATAGTTCATACTTTGCTCGCGATTTGATGGCTCAAATCGGCGTTCCAAATCAGCTCAAAACTGCCCGGCGTTAAACGCCGGAACTGGCACAAGAATGGGAGTTAAACGCCCAAACTGGCACAAAAGCTGGCGTTTAACTCCAAAAAAATTCTCTACACGAAAATGCTTCAATGCTCAGCCCAAGCACACACCAAGTGGGCCCGAAAGTGGATTTTTATGTCATTTACTCATTTCTGTAAACCCTAGGCTACTAGTTCTCTACAAATAGGACCTTTTGCTATTGTATTTTCATCTTTTGATCACTTTAGATCTCTAGATCATCTTGGTAGCTATCTTTAGTCTTATGCTATCTTAGATCATGGGGGCTGGCCTCACGGCCATGCCTAGACCTTGTTCTTATGTATTTTCAACGGTGGAGTTTCTACACACCATAGATTAAGGTGTGGAGCTCTGCTGTACCTCGAGTATTAATGCAATTACTATTCATTTGCAGCCAAGAACATGATGAATGTGATGATTATGTGACACTCATCATCATTCTCACTTATGAACAAGTGCCTGACAACCACTCCCGTTCTACAAGCAAACAAGGCTTGAATGTTTATCTCTTGCATCCCTTAATCGGAATCTTCGTGGTATAAGCTAGAATTGATGGCGGCATTCAAGAGAATCCGGAAGGTCTAAACCTTGTCTGTGGTATTCTGAGTAGGATTCAATGATTGAATGACTGTGAAGAGTTTCAAACTCGCGATTGTGGGGCGTTAGTGGCAGACGCAAAAGAATCACTGGATTCTATTCCGAGAACCGACAGCTGAATAGCGGTGCCGTGACAGGGTGCGTAGAACATTTTCACTGAGAGGATGGGAGGTAGCCACTGACAACGGTGAAACCCTACATACAACTTGCCATGGAAAGGAGTAAGAAGGATTGGATGAAGACAGTAGGAAAGCAGAGAGACGGAAGGGACAAAGCATCTCCATACGCTTATCTGAAATTCTCACCAATGAATTACATAAGTATCTCTATCTTTATCTTTATGCTTTATATCCTCCATAACCATTTGAGTTTGCCTGACTAAGATTTACAAGGTGACCATAGCTTGCTTCATACCAACAATCTCTGTGGGATCGACCCTTACTCGCGTAAGGTTTATTACTTGGACGACCCAGTACACTTGCTGGTTAGTTGTGCGAAGTTGTGATAAAGAGTTGAGATTGCAATTGAGCGTACCATGTTGATGGCGCCATTGATGATCACAATTTCGTGCACCAAGTTTTTGGCGCCGTTGCCGGGGATTGTTGAGTTTGGACAACTGACGGTTCATCTTGTTGCTTAGATTAGGTATTTTTCTGTATAGTTCTTAAGAATGAATTCTAGTGTTTCGAGGTGATGTTCTTATCATCACCAAAGCTGATTGATCTTCTTCAATTAAGCTCTTGAGTGCAATGTCCTGCTGAAGCTTGACTAGCCATGTCTAATTCCTTTAGACTGAAGCTTTAGACTAACGTTGCATGATTTCTGGAATTCTCATTAAGAATTTTGATATCTTTATTTTCTTTTCCACTTAATTTTCGAAAAATCCAAAAAAAATTTACAAAATCATAAAAACCAAAAATATTCTATGTTTCTTGTTTGAGTCTAGTATCCCATTTTAAGTTTGGTGTCAATTGCATGTTTCTGTTCTTCTTGAATTCATGCATGTGTCTTCATTAATCTTCAAGTTGTTCTTGATGATTTCCTTGTTTTGATCTTTAAATTCTCTTGTCTTGAGTATTTTGTTAGTGTCAGTAGTATACAAATTGCTAAGTTTGCTGTCTTGCATGCATTGTTATCTAATTTTAGTTGCATTTTGATTATTCCTCATTATAAAAAAAATCCAAAAATATTTTTAATGTGTGTCTTTTCAAGTCAATAATACAGAGAATTGAAGATTCAGAACATACAGCAGAGGAATTATACAAAAAAAGCTGGGCGTTCAAAAACGCCCAGTGAGGAAGGCAAACTGGCGTTTAAACGCCAGCCAGGGTGCCTGGCTGGGCGTTTAACGCCCAAAAGGGTAGTGCTTTGGGCGTTAAATGCCAGAATGTGCACCATTCTGGGCATTTAACGCCAGGATGGCACAAGAGGGAAGATTTTGTTTTTAATGCCAATTTTTTCCAAGTTTTCAAAATCTTTTCAAAATCAAATCTTTTTCAAATCAAATCCTTTCAATCAAATTTTTTTCAAAATGAATTTCTTTCCATTTTCAAAAATACTTGCTAACAATTAGTGATTTGATTCAACAATTCAAGTATGTTGCCTTTTCTGTTGAGAAAGGTTTAATGTTTGAATCATATCTTTTCTTGTTAGCCAAGTCATTAATTTTCAAAATCAAATCTTTTTAAATTGTTTTTCAAATCATATCTTCTCAATCACATCTTTTTAAAACCATAACTTTTCAAATCATATATTTTAATCACATCTTTTTCAAAATAGTTTTCAATCATATCTTTTTGATTTCTAATTTCAAAATCTTTTTCAAAAATCACTTGATTTCTTTTCCACCCTTGGTTTTCGAAAATCAACTAGTATTTTTCAAAATGTTTTTAAAATCTTTTTAATTAAATTTCGAAAATTTCTTCCTCTCTTCCCACATCTTTCTATTTATGGACTAACACTATTTCATAATGCACAATTCGAACTCCATCTTTCTTGATAAGTTCGAATTTTTCTACTTCTTCCTTCTATTTTTCTTTTCCTCTGACACCTCAAGGAATCTCTATACTGTGACATAGAGGATTCCATATTTTCTTATTTTCTTCTCTTTCATATGAGCAGGAGCAAAGACAAAAGCATTCTTGTTGAGGCTGACCCTGAACCTGAAAGGACCTTGAAGCGAAAGCTAAGAGAAGTTAAGGCACAACTCTCTGTAGAGGACCTAACAGAAATCCTCAAAGAAGAAGACATGGCAGCCGAAAACAACAACAATGCCAACAATGCAAGGAAGGTGCTGGGTGACTTTACTGCACCTACTCCTGACTTCTATGGGAGAAGCATTTCTATCCCTGCCATTGGAGCAAATAACTTTGAGCTTAAGCCTCAATTAGTTTCTCTAATGCAACAGAATTGCAAGTTTCATGGACTTGCATTGGAAGATCCTCATTAGTTTCTAGCTGAGTTCTTGCAAATCTGTGACACTGTCAAAACCAATGGGGTTGACCCTGAGGTCTACAGACTTATGCTATTCCCTTTTGCTGTAAGAGACATAGCTAGGATATGGTTGGACTCACAACCTAAAGAAAGCCTGAACTCTTAGGAAAAGCTAGTCAATGCCTTCTTGGCAAAGTTCTTTCCACCTCAAAAATTGAGTAAGCTTAGAGTGGAAGTCCAAACATTCAGATAGAAGGAAG
This sequence comes from Arachis hypogaea, assembly GCF_003086295.3. NCBI lineage: Eukaryota > Viridiplantae > Streptophyta > Magnoliopsida > Fabales > Fabaceae > Arachis > Arachis hypogaea. Next base: position 60,474,794 of record NC_092044.1, on the reverse strand, counting down.
GTGAATCCCTCTATGAAGCTTGGGAAAGATACAAACAATTGATCAGAAAGTGTCCTTCTGACATGCTTTCTGAATGGAGCATCATAGGTATCTTCTATGATGGTCTGTCTGAACTGTCCAAGATGTCATTGGACAGCTCTGCTGGAGGATCTCTTCATCTGAAGAAGACGCCTGCAGAAGCTCAAGAACTCATTAAAATGGTTGCAAATAACCAATTCATGAACACTTCTGAAAGGAATCCTATGAGCAATGGGACGAATCGGAATAAAGGAGTTCTTGAGATTGATATTCTGAATGCCATATTGGCTCAGAACAAAATATTGACTCTGCAAGTCAATATGATTTCTCAAAGTCTGTCTGGAATGCAAGCTGCACCAGGTAGTACTAAGGACGCTTCATCTGAAGAAGAAGCTTATGATCCTGAGAACCCTTCAATGGAAGAGGTGAATTACATGGGAGAACCCTATGGAAACACCTATAATCCTTCATGGAGAAATCATCCAAATCTTTCATGGAAGGATCAACAGAGACCTCAACAAGGTTTCAACAATAATAATGGTGGAAGAAACAGGTTTAGAAATGGCAAGCCTTTTCCATCATCTTCTCAGCAACAGACAGAGAATTCTACGCAGAACCACTCTGACTTAGAAACCATGGTCTCTGATCTAATCAAAACCACTCAAAGAAAATTACTGAACTCCCTCCTAGTACTCTTCCAAGCAATACAGAAGAAAATTCAAAAGGAGAGGCCGTGAACGCCACTGAGGAAGACCTCAATGGACGTCCACTGGCCTCCAATGAGTTCCCTAATGAGGACCATGGGAATCTGAGGCTTACACTGAGACCATAGAGATTCCATTGGATTTACTTCTGCCATTCATGAGCTCTGATGAGTATTCTTCCTCTGAAGAGGATGAGTATGTCACTGAAGAGCAAGTTGCTAAATATCTTGGAGCAATCATGAAGCTAAATGATAAGTTATTTGGTAATGAGACTTGGGAGAACGAACCTCCTTTGCTCACCAAAGAACTGGATGACTTGTCTAGGCAGAAATTACCTCAAAAGAGACAAGATCCTAGGAAGTTCTCAATACCTTGTGCCATAGGCACCATGGCCTTCAAGAAGGCCTTGTGTGACCTAGGGTCAAGTGTAAACCTCATGCCTCTCTCTGTAATGGAGAAGCTAGGGATCTTTGAGGTACAATCTGCAAGAATCTCACTAGAGATGGTAGACAATTCAAGAAAACAAGCTTATGGGCTTGTAGAGGATGTTCTGGTAAAGATTGAAGACCATTACATCCCTGCTGATTTCATAGTTCTAGAGACTAGGAAGTGCATGGATGAATCCATCATCCTTGGCAGACCCTTCCTAGCCACAGCAAAGGCTGTGATTGATGTGGACAGAGGAGAATTGATCATTCAAGTGAATGAAGAATCCCTTGTGTTTAAGGCTCGAGGATATCCCTCTGTCACCATGGAGAGGAAGCATGAAGAGCTTCTCTCAAAACAGAGTCAAATAGAGCCCCCACAGTCAAACTCTAAGTTTGGTGTTGGGAGGCCACAACCAACTTCTAAGTTTGGTGTTGAACCCCCACATTCAAACTCTAAGTTTGGTGTTAGGAGGTTCCAACATTGCTCTCAGCATCTGTGAGGCTACATGAGAGCCCTCTGTCAAGCTAATGACATTAAAGAAGCGCTTGTTGGGAGGCAACCCAATCTTATTATATTTATCTATTTTCTTTTGTTATTTTATGTTTTCTGTAGGTTCATGATCATGGGAAGTCACAAAATCAATTGAAAAAGCAAAAACACAATGAAAAACAGAAAGAAAAACAGCACACCCTGGAGGAAGATCTTGCTGGCGTTTTAAACGCCAGTAAGGGTAGCAAATGGGCGTTTAACGCCCAGTCTGGCACCATTATGGGCGTTTAACACCAGAAAGAGGCACCAGACTGGCGTTAAACGCCAGGAAAGGGCAAGAAGTTGGCGTTAAACGCCAGAAGTGGGCACCAGCCCGGCGTTTAACGCCAAATTGGGCATGAAGAGCATTTTTGCTCGCCACTTGGTGCAGGGATGACTTTTCCTTGACACCTCAGGATCTGTGGACTCCACAGGATCCCCACCTACCCCACCACCCTCTCTCTTCTCCTTCACCCATTCACCAATCACCTCAACCACTCACATCCATCCTTCATAAAACCTCACCTACCTCACCATTCAAATTCAAACCACTTTCCCTCCCAAACCCACCCTCCCATAGCCGAACCCTACCCCTCTCTCCACTCCTATATAAACCCATCTTCACTCCTTCATTTTCAGACAACCTAAACACTACTTCTCCCACTTTGGCCGAACCATAAAGCCATCTCTATCTCCTTCATTTCTTCTTCTTCTACTCTCTTCTTTCTTCTTTTGCTCGAGGACGAGCAAACCTTTTAAGTTTGGTGTGGTAAAAGCATTGCTTTTTGTTTTTCCATAACCATTTATGGAATCCAAGGCCGGAGAAACCTCTAGAAAGAGGAAAGGGAAGGCAAAAGCTTCCACCTCCGAGTCATGGGAGATGGAGAGATTCATCTCAAGAATGCATCAAGACCACTTCTATGAAGTTGTGGCCTTAAAGAAGGTGATCCCCGAGGTCCCTTTTAAACTCAAAAGTGAATATCCGGAGATCCGATATGAGATTCGAAGAAGAGGTTGGGAAGTTCTTACCAACCCCATTAAATAAGTCGGAATCTTAATGGTTCACGAGTTCTATGCCAATGCATGGATCACCAAGAACCATGATCAAAGTGTGAACCCGGACCCAAAGAATTGGCTTACAATGGTTCGGGGAAAATACTTGGATTTTAGTCCGGAAAATGTAAGGTTGGCATTCAACCTGCCCATGATGCAAGGAGATGAACACCCTTACACTAGAAGGGTCAACTTTGATCAAAAGTTGGACCAAGTCCTCATAGACATTTGTGAAGGGGGCACCCAATGGAAGAGAGATTCAAGAGGAAAGCCGGTTCAATTGAGAAGGCATGACCTCAAGCCCGTAGCTAGGGGATGGTTGGAGTTTATCCAATGCTCAATCATTCCCACTAGCAACCGGTCTGAAGTTACTCTAGACCGGGCCATCATGATTCATAGCATCATGATTGGAGAGGAAGTAGAAGTTCATGAGGTTATAGCCCAAGAACTTTATAAGGTGACGGACAAGTCCTCTACCTTGGCAAGGTTAGCCTTTCCTCATCTCATTTGTCACCTCTGTTATTCAGTTGGAGTTGACATAGAGGGAGACATCCCCATTGATGAGGACAAGCCCATCACTAAGAAAAGGATGGAGCAAACAAGAGATCCCTCTTATCATGAAATCCCTGAGATGCCTCAAGGGATGCACTTTCCTCCTCAAAACTATTGGGAGCAAATCAATACCTCCCTAGGAGAATTGAGTTCCAACATGGGACAACTAAGGGTGGAGCACCAAGAACATTCCATTCTCCTCCATGAAATTAGAGAAGATCAAAGAATCATGAGAGAGGAGCAACAAAGGCAAGGAAGAGACATTGAGGAGCTCAAGCACTCCATAAGATCTTCAAGAGGAAGAACAAGCCGCCATCACTAAGGTGGACCCGTTCTTTAATTTCCTTGTTCTTTATTTTTCTGTTTTTCAAATTTTATGCTTATGTTTATCCATGTTTGTGTCTTATGATCATTAGTGTCTTAGTGTCTATGCCTTAAAGTTATGAATGTCCTATGAATCCATCATTTTTCTTAAATGAAAACTGTTTTTATTACAAAAGAACAAGAAGTACATGATTTCGAATTCATCCTTAAAACTAGCTTAATTATTTTGATGTGGTGACAATACTTTTTGTTTTCTGAATGTATGCTTGAACAGTGCATATGTCTTTTGAATTTGTTGTTCATGAATGTTAAAATTGTTGGCTCTTGAAAGAATGATGAAAAAGGAGACATGTTACTGAGGATCTGAAAAATCATAAAAATGATTCTTGAAGCAAGAAAAAGCAGTGAATACAAAGAAAAAAAAAAGAGAGTATATGCGAAAAAAAAAGAGAGAAAATAAAAAGAAAGAAAAAAAATAATAATAATGAAGTTGTGATCCAAGGCAAAAAGAGTGTGCTTAAGAGGCTCTGGACACCTCTAATTGGGGACTCTAGCAAAGCTGAGTCACAATCTGAAAAGGTTCACCCAGTTATGTGTCTGTGGCATGGATGTACCGGTGGTAATACTGGAAAACAGAGTGCTTTGGGCCACGGCCAAGACTCATAAAGTAGCTGTGTTCAAGAATCAACATATTTAACTAGGAGAATCAATAACACTATCTGAATTCTGAGTTCCTATAGAAGCCAATCATTCTGAACTTCAAAGGATAAAGCGAGATGCAAAACTGTTCAGAGGCAAAAAGCTACTAGTCCTGCTCATCTAATTGGAGCTAAGTTTCATGGATATTTTGGAGTTTATAGTATATTCTCTTCTTTTTATCTTATTTGATTTTCAGTTGCTTGGGGACAAGCAACAATTTAAGTTTGGTGTTGTGATGAGCAGATAATTTATACGCTTTTTGGCATTGTTTTAGTATGTTTTTAGTATGTTTTAGTTAGTTTTTAGTATATTTTTATTAGTTTTTAGTTAAAATTCACTTTTCTGGACTTTACTATGAGTTTGTGTGTTTTTCTGTGATTTCAGGTATTTTCTGGCTGAAATTGAGGGACTTGAGCAAAAATCTGATTCAGAGACTAAAAAGGACTGCAGATGCTGTTGGATTCTGACCTCCCTGCACTCGAAGTGAATTTTTCTGGAGCTACAGAGGCCCAATTGGCGCGCTCTTAACGGCGTTGGAAAGTAGACATCCTGGGCTTTCCAGCAATATATAATAGTCCATACTTTGCCCGAGATTTGATGGCCCAAACTGGCGTTCCAAATCAGCTCAAAACTGCCCGGCGTTAAACGCCGGAACTGGCACAAGAATGGGAGTTAAACGCCCAAACTGGCACAAAAGCTGGCGTTTAACTCCAAGAAAAGTCTCTACACGAAAATGCTTCAATGCTCAGCCCAAGCACACACCAAGTGGGCCCGAAAGTGAATTTTTATGTCATTTACTGATTTCTGTAAACCCTAGGCTACTAGTTCTCTACAAATAGGACCTTTTGCTATTGTATTTTCATCTTTTGATCACTTTAGATCTCTAGATCATCTTGGTAGCTATCTTTAGTCTTATGCTATCTTAGATCATGGGGGCTGGCCTCACGGCCATGTCTAGACCTTGTTCTTATGTATTTTCAACGGTGGAGTTTCTACACACCATAGATTAAGGTGTGGAGCTCTGCTATACCTCGAGTATTAATGCAATTACTATTGTTCTTCTATTCAATTCGGCTTGTTCTTGTTCCAAGATATTAATTTGCACCCAAGAACATGATGAATGTGATGATTATGTGACACTCATCATCATTCTCACTTATGAACGAGTGCTTGACAACCACTCCCGTTCTACAAGCAAACAAGGCTTGAATGTTTATCTCTTGGATCCCTTAATCGGAATCTTCGTGGTATAAGCTAGAATTGATGGCGGCATTCAAGAGAATCCGGAAGGTCTAAACCTTGTCTGTGGTATTCTGAGTAGGATTCAATGATTGAATGACTGTGAAGAGCTTCAAATTCGCGATTGTGGGGCGTTAGTGACAGACGCAAAAGAATCACTGGATTCTATTCCGACATGATCGAGAACCGACAGCTGAATAGCCGTGCCGTGACAGGGTACGCAGAACATTTTCATTGAGAGGATGGGAGGTAGCCACTGACAACGGTGAAACCCTACATACAACTTGCCATGGAAAGGAGTAAGAAGGATTGGATGAAGACAGTAGGAAAGCAGAGAGACGGAAGGGACAAAGCATCTCCATACGCTTATCTGAAATTCTCACCAATGAATTACATAAGTATCTCTATCTTTATCTTTATGCTTTATATCCTCCATAACCATTTGAGTTTGCCTGACTAAGATTTACAAGGTGACCATAGCTTGCTTCATACCAACAATCTCTGTGAGATCGACCCTTACTCGCGTAAGGTTTATTACTTGGACGACCCAGTACACTTGCTGGTTAGTTGTGCGAAGTTGTGATAAAGAGTTGAGATTGCAATTGAGCGTACCATGTTGATGGCGCCATTGATGATCACAATTTCGTGCACCAGTCGCGTCAGTCATGCGCCCGTGTCAGTTGTATTTTGCAGGTCACGCGTTTGCCTCATCCATGCGCTCGCGTCGATTCTCTTTTGAGCGAACCACGCGTTCGTGTCATCCATGTGGACGCGTCACTTCCAGTTTCTTCCAAGGACTCCAATTTGTGCTTTCCTTCCATTTTTGTATGTTTCCTTTCCATCCTTTAAGTCATTCCTGCCCTATAAAACCTAAAAGTACTCAACACACAAATCACGGCATCGAATGGTAATAAAGGATAATTAAATTTGATAATTTTAAAGCATAGGAAACATGTTTTCTCATATATCATATCCTAAGGAAGGGATTGTAAAATCATGCAAATTCATATGAATAAGTATGTGAAGAGTTGATAAATCATTCAATTTAAGTACAAGATTTATCATAAAATAGTGGTTTATCAACCTCCCCACACTTATATAATAGCATGTCCTCATGCTAAATCCAAGAGAAAAGAGTAAAGGTAAAATGATGGAATCCTATGCAATACAATCTACTCTGATTGCATCTACCTAAATGAATCATGCAATTCTAATTTGTTATTCACTTGTATATAAAACTTACATGTAGTTAAATTAATTCACATTCTCAAGGAAACATATATGCATAGCCAACCTTAGATAATGTTAAAGCACTTTTACAATTGAGATGGTTAAAAATTTTTCAAACTTGCAAGACAATTAACAATTGAGGCAGAGATATATGGTGATGAGCTATTGAGCCCTTACTGGATTTTGTGTTTATTTTCTAGTCACTTAGTGTTTATTGGGTTAATTACTCTATTCTTCTTTTTATCCTTAGTTTCTATAACATTGTTCTTTATCTAACCAATCAACAATTATAAAATACAGACATACAAAAATCATGAGGTCTTTTCCAAAGTTGTAATAGGGCTGAGGTAAAGGTAAGGGTACATGTATAAAGGCTAAGTGAGCTAATAAGTGAATCCTTGAATAGTCTACGATCTCACCTAACACACATATTTTGTAATTCAAAGCTTCTCAACCTATTTTCCCACAGTTTTCTCACTTTGTATTGCAAACTCATGCATTGATTTTATTTTTATCCCATGTGCATTGATTCTTTTTATTTTGTAATTGGGGAATTTCTTTGTGTCCCCTTAATTAAATACCAAAAATAGAAACTTTTTTTTTGTAACTGCACATGGTAATTCAATTGATTTCACATGAGCATGCTTTCCTGAAATTTTTATTTTGAAAATTTTTATTCTTTTAGGCTTTCTACCTTTGTTCCTATCATCTATGTTCCCACATAGTTCCCCACACTTAAATTATACAATATCTATCTTAAGCTAACCAAGGATTCAACTTGGGATTTTTATTTTATTTTTCTGCTTAAGGCTAGTAACGTGGTTATAAAACAGAAGGGGATTAAAAAGCTCAAAGTGGCTAACAAGGGTGACATAAAATGGTAGGCTTATTTGGGATAAGTGTGTTAATAATCAAATATGGCCTCAATCCTATCTTGGTATGTATCTATATTCTATAATCGGACATATAGATTAAAACAAAGCAAAGAACATCAGAATAAAAAGAAGGGCGAAGCACACATGAATAAAAATTATGGTTTGAATGTAACCATACAATTAAGCTCAAAATTCACAGGCTGTGTGTTCTCAAGCTCATAAATCATATATCAGTTATGCATGTCATGCAAGTAGAAATTAAGAGTTCCCATTCTTCTCAATGTAAAATTTATTTGGGTGGCTTTAAAGTTTTAGTGTTCCTCCTTGATGAAATGTTGTTAACTAACTAACATGTAATGCTATATATACAAGGGTTGTGGATTGTTTTGATTCTGTTAAAGTCTCTAGCTTACTTCCTTTTTATTTTCAATCAAATCAACTATCATATGCTAAAAAGGGTAAACTATACTAATTAATCCACTTAATATATAACTAGTAAACTAAGGTGCAAATTAAGCTAAAATATCCAAGATATATACAGCCCAAAGTGCAGAATGCAAAAGTACAATAAAAACAAAAGAGAGAAATGCAAATAAAATACAGAAGATGGGCAAAATAAGATAAGAGTCTGTAGTGGTTCACCAAAAGAAATAGATGCCAGAGATGGCGACCTCCCCACACTTAAAATAAAGCATCGTCCTCGATGCTTACTTAAGCTGGGTGTGAAGAAGTGTCATCTCCGGAAGGATGGGCTGCTAGTGTCTCGATGGTAGTCTGAGGGTCTGCAGTCTCTGTGAGGGTAGGAGAAGCGGTCTGTTGAAGCGGGGGCTCTGTCCGTAGAGGAACCTCCAGATCTGCAGCCTGTAGCTGGTGATGCTCTCCATGGTGTGGAACAGTATGCTCGGGACCTCCCTGCTCAGCCTGGGTAGGTGCCTCCTCCTCATGATCGCTCACCTCCTCCACAGATGTGTCGGAGGGCGTGTCGGGCTCGGAGGGGATGTCGCCACCAGATCTGATCATCAGCTTGAGGTGCTCATAGCGTCGCTTGTGGCGACGCTGATAAACGAAATTTTGTATGTCGATATAGAATTCAATAATAAATACAATCGTGAGTATAGTCTACTCGACACAAAAACCTCGCATCAAACAATTCTACAATCTACAATCGAGAGTATTAATCTCCTGAGTTGTCCTCCCTTGGAATTGCTAGAGAATGCATGTTATTGATTAGGAAGCTTTTGTTGTAATTGTTGAAGGTTGGTGCACTAATTCAAACTAACAAAGATTAGGTGACAAGCAATCAATATTAAAAGACTTGGTCTAGGGTTAGCACTAGAAATTCTGTCACTATAGTTTCCTTCAATGATGATGACAATTAAGTCTTGCTCCACTTAATTAGTGTAGAGGAGAGTCAAGTGAAAGTGACTAGCTTGAGTCACAAGTCCTAGCTTCACCCTAAGGGAATCTAGCTTTAGTGCATTCCAAGCCAATTAGCAATCCTTAATTCTCAATCAACAATAGACATTGATGAGTGAATAATTTATACGCTTTTTGGCATTGTTTTTAGGTAGTTTTTAGCATGATCTAGTTACTTTTAGGGATGTTTTCATTAGTTTTTATGCTAAATTCACATTTCTGGACTTTACTATGAGTTTTTGTGTTCTTTTGTGATTTCAGGTATTTTCTGGCTGAAATTGAGGGACCTGAGCAAAACTCTGATAGGAGGCTGACAAAGGACTGCTGATGCTGTTGGAATCTGACCTCCCTGCACTCAAAATAGATATTCTAGAGCTAGAGAACTCTAAATGGCGTGCTCTCAACGCCGTTGGAAAGTAGACATCCAGAGCTTTCCAGAAATATATAATAGTTCATACTTTGTTCGAGATTTGACGATGTAAACTGGCGCTCAACGCCAGTTCCAAGCTACATTCTGGAGTCAAACGCCAGAAACACGTCATGAACCAGAGTTGAACGCCCAAAACACGTTACAACTTGGCGTTCAACTCCAAGAGAAGCCTCAGCTCGTGGATAGATCAGGCTCAGCCCAAGCACACACCAAGTTGGCCCCGGAAGTGGATTTATGCATCAATTACTTATTTCTGTAAACCATAGTAGCTAGTTTAGTATAAATAGAACTTTTTACTAGTGTGTTAGACATCTTTGGTCTCAGTTTTATTCTATTATTCATCTTATGAGACTATTGATCATGTTTTGGGGGCTGGCCATTCGGCCATGCCTGGACCTATCACTTATGTATTTTCAACGGTGGAGTTTTTACACACCATAGATTAAGGGTGTGGAGCTTTGCTGTACCTGAAGTTTCAATGCAATTACTACCATTTTCTATTCAATTCTACTTATTCTTATTCTATGATATTCGTTGCACTTCAACATGATGAATGTGATGATCCGTGACACTCATCATCATTCTCACCTATGAACGTGTGGCTGACAACCATTTCCGTTCTACCTTAGACTGGGCGCATATCTCTTGGATTCCTTAATCAGAATCTTCGTGGTATAAGATAGAATTGATGGCGGCATTCATGGGAATCTGGAAAGTCTAACCTTGTCTGTGGAATTCTGAGTAGGATTCCAGGATTGAATGACTGTGACGAGCTTCAAACTCCTGAAGGCTGGGCGTTAGTGACAGACGCAAAAGAATCACTGGATTCTATTCCAACCTGATGGAGAACCGACAGATGATTAGCCGTGCTGTGACAGAGCATTTGGACCTTTTTCACTGAGAGGATGGGATGTAGCCATTGACAACGGTGATGCCCTACATACAGCTTGCCATGAAAATGAGTTAGAAGGATTGGATGAATGTAATAAGAAAGTAGAGATTCGGAAGGAACACAACATCTCCATGCGCCTATCTGAAATTCCCACCATTGGATTACATGAGTAATTTTATCTTTATTTCCTGTTTATTTTATTTATCTTTTAATTATCTAATCCAATCACATTTGAATCAGCCTGACTGAGATCTAGAAGATGACCATAGATTGCTTCATACCAACAATCTCTGTGGGATCGACCCTTACTCACGTAAGGTTTATTACTCGACCCAGTACACTTGCTGGTTAGTTGAGCGAAGTTGTGGAAAGAAAGTGCTGAGTTAACAGATGCACATACCAAAGAGCCATTATTGATGATCATAATTTCGTGCACTAAGTTTTTGGCGCCGTTGCCGGGGATTGTTCGAGTATGAACAACTAACGGTTCATCTTGTTGCTCAGATTAGGTAAGTTTCTTTTTGTTTTGTTTTAAAAAAATTTTCAAAAAAAAGTTTTTTTCCTTTTATTTTCTTTTGAAAATAACAAAAGAAAATACAAAAAAAATTCATAAAATCTACAAAACTAAAAATATTTTGTGTTTCTTGTTTGAATCTTGAGTCAATTTATAAGTTTGGTGTCAATTGCATGCTAAAAAATTTTTTCTTGCATTTTTCGAAAATTCATGCATTCATGGTGTTCTTCATGATCTTCAAGTTGTTCTTGGTAAGTCTTCTTGTTAGATCTTGATGTTTTCTTGTTGTGTGTCTTTTATTGTTTTTCATATGCATTTTTGCATTCATAGTGTCCATGCATTAAAGATTTCTAAGTTTGGTGTCTTGCATAGTTTCTTTGCATAAATTTTTTTTTCAAAAATATGTTCTTGATGTTCATCATGATCTTCAAAGTGTTCTTGGTGTTCATCTTGACATTCATAGTGTTCTTGCATGCATTAAGTGTTTTGATCCAAAATTTTCATGTTTTGGGTCATATTTTTGTTTTTCTCTCTCCTCATTAAAATTTCAAAAATAAAAAAAATATCTTTTCCTTATTTCTCTCCTAATTTTCGAAAATTTGAGTTGACTTAGTAAAAAATTTTTAAAATTAGTTGTTTCTCATAAGTCAAGTCAAATTTTCAATTTTAAAAATCCTATCTTTTCAAAATTTTTTTTTCAAAAATCAAATCTTTTTCATTTTTATCTTATTAATTTCGAAAATTTTAAAATTATTTTCAAAATTTGTTTCTTAATTTTATTTCAAATTTTCGAAATTACACTAACAATTAATGTGATTGATTCAAAAAATTTGAAGTTTGTTACTTTCTTGTTAAGAAAGGTTCAATCTTTAAATTCTAGAATCATATTTTAGTTTCTTGTTAGTCATGTAATTAATTTTAATTTTAAAAATTAAATCTTTTCTAACCATATCTTTTTAATCATATCTTTTTATCTTATCTTTTATATCATATCTTTTTCAAAATTTTATCTTTTTTTCAAAAATTTGATTTTAAAATATCTTTTCTAACTTCTTATCTTCTTATCTTCTTATATTTTCAAATTTGATTTTCAATTTTTTTTTTCAACTAACTATTTGACTTTTTGTTTGTTTCTTATCTTTTTCAAAACCACCTAATAACTTTTCTCTCTAATTTTCGAAAATATCTCCCTCTTTTTCAAAAATTCTTTATTTAATTAATTAATTGTTTTAAATTTTAATTTTAATTTTATTTCTTATCTTTATTTTTTGAAAATCATTTAACTCTTTTTTTTAAATTTATTTTCGAAAATTTCTCCTTCTCTCATATTATTCTATTTATTTATTCATTCACTAACACTTCTCTTCACCTCTCTTCATCTCAATTCAGTACCCCTATCCTTACCCTTCTGTTTGGATTCTCCTTTTTTTATTCTCTTTCTTCTTCTACTAACAATAAGGAACCTCTTTACTGTGACATAGAGGATTCCTCTTTCTTTTCTTGTTCTCTTCTTCTCTATATGAGCAGGAACAAGAAAAAAGGCATTTGTGTTAAAACTGACCCTGAACCTGAAAGGACTCTGAAGAGAAAATTAAGAGAAGCTAAATTACAACAATCCAGAGACAACCTTACTGAAATTTTCGAACAGGAAAAAAACATGGCAGCTGAACCTAACCAATAATGCAAGGAGGATGCTTGATGAATATACTACACATACTTCCAAGTTTGATGGAAGAAGCATCTCAATCCCTACCATTGGGGCAAACAATTTTGAGTTGAAACCTCAACTAGTTGCTCTAATGCAACAAAACTGCAAGTTTCATGGACTTCCATCAGAAGATCCCTATCAGTTTTTAACTGAATTCTTGTAGATCTGTGAGACTGTAAAGATGAATGGAGTAGATCCTGAAGTCTACAGGCTCATGCTTTTCCCTTTTTGCTGTAAGAGACAGAGCTAGAACATGGTTGGATTCACAACCTAAAGATAGCCTGGACTCCTGGGATAAGCTGGTCATGGCCTTCTTGGATAAGTTCTTTCCTCCTCAAAAGCTGAGCAAGCTTAGAGTGGATGTTCAGACCTTCAAACAAAAAGTTGGTGAATCCCTCTATGAAGCTTGGGAAAGATACAAACAGATGACCAAAAGATGTCCTTCTGACATGTTTTCATAATGGACCATGATAGATATATTCTATTATGGTCTATCTGAGTTCTCTAAGATGTCATTGGACCATTCTGCAGGTGGATCCATTCACCTAAAGAAAATGCCTACAGAAGCTCAAGAACTTATTGACATGGTTGCAAATAACCAGTTCATGTACACTTCTGAGAGGAATTCTGTGAATAATGGGACACCTCAAAGGAAGGGAGTTCTTGAAATTGATGCTCTGAATGCCTTATTGGCTCAGAACAAAGTGTTGACTCAGCAAGTCAACATGATTTCTCAAAGTCTGAATGGATGGCAAAATGCGTCCAACAGAACTAAAGAGGCATCTTCTGAAGAAGAAGCTTATCATCCTGAGAACCTTGCAATGGCAAAGGTAAATTACATGGGTAAACCTTATGGAAACACCTATAATTCGTCATGGAGAAATCATCCGAATTTCTCATGGAAGGATCAACAAAAGCCTCAATAAGGCTTTAATAATGGTGGAAGAAATAGGCTCAGCAATATCAAGCCTTATCCATCATCTTCTCAGCAAAAGACAGAGAATTCTGAACAGAGCATCTCTAACTTATCAAACATAGTCTCTGATATGTCGAAAGCCACTTTAAGTTTCATGAGTGAAACAAAGTCCTCCATTAGAAATTTGGAGGCACAAGTGAGTCAGCTGAGTAAGAAAGTCACTGAAACTCCTCCTAGTACTCTCCCAAGCAATACAAAAGAGAATCCAAAGAGAGAGTGCAAGGCCATTGATATAGTCAATATGGCCGAATGCAAGGAAGAAGGGGAGGACGTGAATCCCAATGAGGAAGACCTCATGGGACATCTCCCAACCAAGAAGGAGTTCCCTATTGAGGACCTAAAGGAATCTGAGGCTCATATAGAGACCATAGAGATTCCATTAAACCTCCTTCTGCCATTCATGAGCTCTGAAGACGATTCTTCCTCTGAAGAGGATAAAGATGTGACTAGAGAGCAAGTTGCTCAATATCTAGGAGCCATCATGAAGCTAAATGCCAAGTTATTTGGTAATGAGAGGAAGCATGAACAGCTTCTCTCAATGCAGAGTCAAACAGAGCCCCCACAGTCAAACTCTAAGTTTGGTGTTGGGAGGCCACAACCAAACTCTAAGTTTGGTGTTGAACCCCCACATTCAAACTCTAAGTTGGGTGTTGGGAGGTCCCAACAATGCTCTGAACATCTGTGAAGCTCCATAAGAGCTCACTGTCAAGCTATTGACATTAAAGAAGCGCTTATTGGTAGGCAACCCAATTTTTATTTATCTAATTTTATTTTTTATTTTATTGTTCTTTTATGTTTTATTAGGTACATGATCATATAGAGTCACGAAAAAATATTAAAATTAAAAACAGAATCAAAAACAGCAGAAGAAAAATCACACCCTGGAGGAAGGACTTACTGGCGTTTAAACGGCAGTAAGGAGCATCTGGCTGGTGTTCAACGTCAGAACAGAGCATAGAGTTGGCGCTGAACGCCAGAAACAAGCATGGAACTGGCGTTCAACGCTAGAAACATGCTGCACATAGGCGTTGAACGCCCAGAACATGCATCACTTCGGCGTTTAAACGCCAGAATTGTATGCAAAGGCATTTTACATGCCTAATTGGTGCAGGGAGGTAAATCCTTGACATCTCAGGTTCTGTGGACCCCATAGGATCCCACCTACCATATTCTCCCCTCTTCCTAACATTCATCCTCTCTTACCAATCACCCCAATCTCTCTTCCCCATCACCTCTTCACCACTCACATCCATCCATCTCTTCCCTCCCAATCCCACCCATATGGCCAAAACATACACATCTCTCCCTCTCCTCCATATCTTCTTCCCCTTCCATTCTTTCTTCTTTTCTCGAGGGCAAGCAACATTCTAAGTTTGGTGTGGTAAAAGCATAGCTTTTTTGTTTTTCCATAACCATTGATGGCACCTAAGGCCAGAGAAACCTCAAAAAAAAAGAGAGAGAGAAAAAGAGAAAAGGGAAGACAAAAGCTTCCATCTCTGGGTCATGGGAGATGGAGAGATTCATCTCAAGGGTCCATAGCTCAGTAGAAGAGCATTTGACTGCACATCAAGAGAGCATGAGGAATTCCCTCATCAAGAAATCCCTGAGATACCTCAGGGAATACATTTTCCTCCACACAATTATTGGGAGCAACTAAGGATAAGAGCACCAAAATTATTAGGGATCATGCAACAAAGGCAAAGAAGAGACATAGAGGAGCTCAAAGCACCATTGGTCCTTCAAGAAGGCGCCACCATCACTAAGGTGGATTCATTCCTTGTTCTTATTTTTTTCTGTTGTTTGGTTTTTATGTTATATGTTCATCTATGTTTTGTGTCTCTACTTCATGATCATTAGTAGTTAGTAACTATGTCTTAAAGTTATGAATAATTCCATGAATCCTTCACCTCTCTTAAATGAAAAATGTTTTTAAATTCAAAAAGAATAAGAAGTACATGAATTTCGAATTTATCCTTGAATTTAGTTTAATTATATTGATGTGGTGACAATACTTTTTGTTTTCTGAATGAATGATTGAACAATGCATATTTTTGATCTTGTTGTTTATGAATGTTAAAATTGTTGGCTCTTGAAAGAATGATGAACAAAGAAAAATGTTATTGACAATCTGAAAAATCATGAAATTGATTCTTGAAGCAAGAAAAAGCAGTGAAAAAGCAAAAGCTTTTGAAAAAAAAAAATTTGCAAAAAAAAATAGAAAGAAAAAGAAAAAGCAAGCAGAAAAACACAATAGCCCTTAAAAACAAAAGGCAAGGGTAAAAAGGATCCAAGGCTTTGAGCATCAATGGATAGGAGGGCCCAAGGAAATAAAATCCAGGCCTAAGCGGCTAAATCAAGCTGTCCCTGACCATGTTCTTGTGGCATACAGGTCCAAGTGAAAAGCTTGAGACTGAGTGGTTAAAGTCGTGATCCAAAGCAAAAAGAGTGTGCTTAAGAGCTCTAGACACCTCTAACTGGGGACTCTAGCAAAGCTGAGTTACAATCTTAAAAGGTTCACCCAGTCATGTGTCTGTGGCATTTATGTATCCGGTTGTAATACTGGAAAACAAAATGCTTAGGGCCACGGCCAAGACTTATAATAGTAGCTGTGTTCAAGAATCAACAAATTTAACTAGGAGAATCAATAACACTATCTGAAATTCTAAGTTCCTATAGATGCCAAAACTGTTCAGAACAAAAAGCTACAAGTTCGGCTCATCTAATTAGAATTAATATTCATTGATATTTTGGGATTTATAGTATATTCTCTTCTTTTTATCCTAATTGATTCTCCGTTGCTTGGGGACAAGCAACAAATTAAGTTTGGTGTTGTGATGAGTGGATAATTTTTACGCTTGTTGGCATTGTTTTCACATTTCTGGACTTTACTATGAGTTTGTGTGTTTTTCTGTGATTTCAGGTATTTTCTGGCTGAAATAGAGGGACCTGAGCAAAACTCTGATTGGAGGCTGACAAAGGACTACTGATGCTGTTGGAATCTGACCTCCCTGCACTCAAAATGGATTTTCTGGAGCTACAAAACTCCAAATGGCTCAATCTCAACGCTGTTAGAAAGTAGACATCCAAAGCTTTCCAGCAATATATAATAGTTCATACTTTGTTCGAGATTTGATGACATAAACTGGCGCTCAACTCCAGTTTCAGGCTACATTCTGGAGTCAAACGCCAGAAACACGTCATGAACCAGAGTTGAACGCCCAAAACACGTTACAACTTGGCATTCAACTCCAAGAGAAGCCTCAGCTCGTGGATAGATCAGGCTCAGCCCAAGCACATACCAAGTGGGCCCCCAGAAGTGGATTTATGCATCAATACTTATTTCTGTAAACCCTAGTAGCTAGTTTAGTATAAATAGAACTTTTTACTAGTGTATTAGATATCTTTGGTCTCAGTTTTATTCTATTATTCATCTTAGGAGACTATTGATCATGTTTTGGGGGCTGGCCATTCGGCCATGCCTGGACCTATCACTTATGTATTTTCAACGGTGGAGTTTCTACACACCATAGATTAAGGGTGTGGAGCTCTGCTGTACCTCAAGTTTCAATGCAATTACTACTATTTTCTATTCAATTCTATTCATTCTTATTCTAAGATATTCGTTGCACTTCAAAATGATGAATGTGATGATCCGTGACACTCATCATCATTCTCACCTATGAACGCGTGGCTGACAATCACTTCCGCTCTACCTTAGACCAGGCGCATATCTCCTGGATTCCTTAATCAGAATCTACGTGGTATAAGCTAGAATTGATGGCGGCATTCATGGGAATCCGAAAAGTCTAACCTTGTCTGTGGTATTCCGAGTAGGATTCCGGGATTGAATGACTGTGACGAGCTTCAAACTCCTGAAGGCTGGGCGTTAGTGACAAATGTAAAAGAATCACTGGATTCTATTCCAACCTGATTGAGAATCGACAGATGATTAGCCGTGCTGTGACAGAGCATTTGGACCTTTTTCACTGAGAGGATGGGATGTAGCCATTGACAATGGTGATGCCCTACATACAGCTTGCCATGGAAAGGAGTAAGAAGGATTGGATGAATGTAATAAGAAAGTAGAGTTTCGGAAGGAACACAGCATCTCCATGCACCTATCTGAAATTCCCAACATTGGATTACATGAGTAACTTTATCTTTATTTCCTGTTTATTTTATTTATCTTTTAATTATCTAATCCAATCATATTTGAATCAGCCTGACTGAGATCTACAAGATGACCAAAGATTGCTTCATACCAACAATCTCTGTGGGATCGACCCTTACTCAAGTAAGGTTTATTACTTGGACAACCCAGTACACTTACTGGTTAGTTGAGCGAAGTTGTGGAAAGAAAGTGCTGAGTTAACAGATGCACATACCAAAGAGCCATTATTGATGATTACAATTTCGTGCACCAGACATCCACTATTCAATTTTTCCTAATGGTCCAAACCCTAAGCCAAGTCAGAAACTTTTACTCCATAACTAGTGTTGGCATTTTATCAAACATATGATGAGCATTCATAAGAGGCATTAAGAAATTAGAATGAAGAATTGAAATGAAGAGATCTAAATCACACAACTATCTAGAATTGAACAATTACAAGTAATGGATATGAAAGTACCTCAATTTACTGGTTCCAAATCCAAGTAACAAAGACAAAAGGTAGATCCAAAGTGAGAGGATCAAAGAACACTAATTGAGAATATGAGAAGAGTAGATCTACTAATTGCATCAAAATAAAAGTGTATTACAATGGATCTCACCAAGAGAAATCAAAGGAGAATTGTAGTGGAGAATGTGGAGAATGAAACCCTAGAGAGAGGTTGGAGTCTCTCCCTCTACCCAAAATGTAATCAACTCTAAGAAAAATATCTAAGAACATGTAAAATGAGCCAAAAGTCCCTTAACCCTCCAACCCTTTGCCTCTTTAAGCTTTTCCCACCAATGCACTTCCCCAAAATAGGGTCTCTAACTGTCTCCATGCTCTGGTCACGTGCTCTCTTAAAAAATCATGTGTGACCACCGGCGCGTACGCACAAAGCACGCGCACGCACCCCTGGGAAAACTGCAATCCACGCTTAGGCGCAATCTATGCGGACACGTCCATGAGGATCATGACTTAGCTGCCACACGCGCCGGCTCGTAGCTTGGCTCCTAGCTTTGGCTTTAATTGCATAGACCTGCGCGGACGCGCCATGTGCGTTCACGCGTCGATGCTGAAGTTTCCAAAGCGTAATTTCCCATGCTCCTTTCCTTTGTACATGCTTCCATTCTTGTCTCCAAGTCATCCGTGCCCTATAAACTCTGAAACCACTTAGCACACTGGTCACAGCATCGAATGGCATAGATGAGGATTAGAAATATATCTAATTTAGTGCAAAAGAAGCATGTTTTCATCCATGAGGCAAAATTGGAAAAGGAACACAAAGTCATGTATTTTCATATGAAAATTGTGTAGAATCATTGATAAAACCCTCGAAATCAATACCGGATAAACCCTATTAGAGAAAAGTAAAAGAGCAAAGCATCACAAAGGCAAGTGATTCATGACATGCAATCTATTTACATAAATGCAACTAAGATGGGTGGTACTATCCACTTGGTCAAGAGCAAGTCTATCTTCCTAAGATACTTTCGAGTACATGGGTGAGATGGTAGGTAATGCACGAACTTACCAATTTTGATCATCAAGGTGAAATCTATGCGACTTGCATGAAGAATGCTCGTGAGAGCCGGGGACAAGGATTTGAGAGTCGAACCCTCACCGGAAGTGTTTGCACTCTATCCGCTCGGTGTATCGGGCTAATCACTCAATTCTCCCCTATTTCATACTTTTCCAACATTTGTTCTTCCTCTAACAATCAACAATTGTCACATGCATGTGCACATGTATCATGAGGGCTTTCCTCGGTTGTAATGGGGCTAGGGTCAAGGTGGATATATATATATATATATATATTTGGCTAAGTGGCTAAAATTGGATCTTTTGATTAACCTAAACTTCCCACCTAACCTATATAATCTCCTCTACAATTATGCACTAATCTAGCTACCATTCCTCACTTTTCCACATACTCTTGCATTTCCTTTCCATTTCATAACACTTATGCATTGTTTTCTTACTTCTTTTCCTTGGAGCATTTTGTCCCCTTTTTTTCTTTTTTTTTCTTTTTCACATACTTCTCTTTTTTTTCAATTTTTTTCAACTCTTCCATTTTCTCTTCTTTCATCTTTGTACAAGAACATCAATGCATAAGGTCTATCATTTGATCAATACATGAGTATGTACTCAATTTCCAAATATGGAAATATAAAATGCTAACATCCTTTTCCCTCAAACAATGTCCCACCCTATTTTTCCCACACTTGAATGATACACACACTAGTCTAAGCCAATCAAAGATCCACATAGGGGCATTCATGGTTTTTCGCTTCGTTGCTTGTAATGTGCTAGAATTAAGAATAAGTGGGTTAAGCGTAGGCTCAAAGTTGGTTGCAAGGGTTGTTCGTATGGTAAGGCCATTTGGGTAGTGGCTAAGTGAATTGATAGCCTCAATCCTATACATGCATTCACACATACAACAATGGATATATAGAGTCAAACAAAGTGAGGATCACAATCATAGAGAGAGAATAATGCACACAAGAAGGGAGATAAGTGACTATAAGATGTAGCCACGCACTAAGGCTCAAAATTCACTAGCTTGTGTTCTTAACTCAAAATCCATGTTCCAAAGTACAATCTTCGAACAAGCTTAGCATCAAAATTTTCAAAATTGGTAAGGTGTGGTTGCCCTAAAATCTTGGTTTCTTAGGAAAGAATTCATTGTTTCAACCAAGTGGACTTATCATGCAAATGGTGTCAAAGGAAACCTAATCATGCGACCTATCCTAACTACAAAGAGATTTAAAAGTTTATTCGGGTGTTACCTACGGAGATCGGTCGGCCAACCTCCCCACACTTAAAACTTAGCACGGTCCTCCGTGCTATAAGTGATGCGCAATGGGTGGCCGGCTCCGGAATGTCCGTCATCTCCCTCGTTAGTGCTATTTCCGCTTGATGTTACGGGATGTGGAGATATCCGGTTCCTCCATAGATGGGGTGACATACTTAGAAGCTTCTTCACGTGAGCTTATCGGCGTTGGTTGCGCCGCTCATAATGGTCCAATTTCTTGTGAAGGTATTCAAGGCGTTGGATGGATGATTTTGGTGGTGTGGATGAAGTGGTAGGGTTGCAAGTGGGGATGGTCATTCCAAGGTCCTTGTTAACCACCGAAGGTTTAAGGCACCTCTTGGTCGGAACAACATCACCTTCGACCGGGATTAAGGCCCTCCGGTCCTTGGTCTTGCGGTGAATGTCGGCCGCTGCGACTAATTCGGTTACCATGGCAGGGAAGGGCATGTTTCCATTGGCATGAATGCATCCCGTAGATTGTCGGATGGCATGTGGGATGTCGACCGGCTTCTCGGTTAGGATACACCAAACCAATAAGGCAAGCTCGGCGGTGATGGATGACCCATGAGTGCTTGGAAGCACGTAATGAGCTAGGATTTGGGCCCATGCTACGGCTTCTTGAGTGAGAAAATGTGCATCTAAACCTTTTGGTCTTTGCTTTATAGTCCCTCGAATCCAAGAGGCTTCGGGTAAAGATATTGCTTGGAGAATCGCATTCCAATTGAACCCACGTTCTCAACGTACTGACAGAACTTCTTGATAGGTGCATGCCCATCCGCTAATGATTCGGTCTTAAGTACTCCTTAAACACCCACTATTCAATTTTTCCTAATGGTGTAAACCTTAAGCCAAGTGAGAAACTTTTACTCCATAACTAGCGTTGGCATTTTATCAAACATATGATGAGCATTCATAAGAGGCATTAAGAAATTAGAATGAAGAATTGAAATGAAGAGATCTAAATCACACAACTATCTAGAATTGAACAATTACAAGTAATGGATATGAAAGTACCTCAATTCACTAGTTCCAAATCCAAGTAACAAAGACAAAAGGTAGATCCAAAGTGAGAGGATCAAAGAACACTAATTGAGAATATGAGAAGAGTAGATCTACTAATTGCATCAAAATAAAAGTGTATTACAATGGATCTCACCAAGAGAAATCAAAGGAGAATTGTAGTGGAGAATGTGGAGAATGAAACCCTAGAGAGAGGTTGGAGTCTCTCTCTCTACCTAAAATGTAATCAACTCTAAGAAAAATATCTAAGAACATGTAAATGAGCCAAAAGTCCCTTAACCCTTCAACCCTTTGCCTCTTTAAGCTTTTCACGCCAATGCACTTCCCCAAAATAGGGTCTCTAATTGTCTCCACGCTCTGGTCACGTGCTCTCTTAAAAAATCATGTGTGACCACCGGTGCGTACGTGCACAGCACGCGCATGAGCCCCTGGGAAAACAGCAATCCACACTTAGGCGTAATCTGTGCGGACGCTTCCCTAAGGCTCATGACTTAGCCGCCACACGCGCCGGCTCGTAGCTTGGCTCCTAGCTTTGGCTTTAATGGCGTAGACCTGCACGGACACGCCATGTGCGCGCACACGTCGGTGCTAAAGTTTCCAAAGCTTAATTTCCCATGCTCCTTTCCTTTGTACATGCTTCCATTCTCTTCTCCGAGTCATCCATGCCCTATAAACTCTGAAATCACTTAACACACGGGTCACGACATCGAATGGCATAGATGAGGATTAGAAATATATCTAATTTAGTGCAAAAGAAGCATGTTTTCATCCATTAAGCAAAATTGGGAAATGAACACAAAGTCATGTATTTTCATATGAAAATTGTGTAGAATCATTGATAAAACCCTCGAAATCAATACTGGATAAACCCTAAAAATGGGGTTTATCAGACGCTCAGACCTCTCAAAACGTCGCCTATTGCGACGTTCAGACCTCTCAAACTGCTGCTGGTGATGGCGCTCCATCTGATCTAGGTGGTCAAAGAGTCGATGCACTAGACGGTAGACAGGCTCAGGAGCAGGTGGGGGTGCAGTGGGTTGTGCTGGGCCAGTGGAAGCAGAAGGAGCGGCTGAAGAAGTGGCTGCCTCAGTAGTGTTAGTGAGAAATGGAGGGCGGTAGCCGAAAGCCAGAAACTTTCGACTGTGAGGAATGATCTTCTAGCAGTCCGTGGCGGGTGGCCTTTCATCAGCAACCTCCCAAGGTACCTCAGCTCGGCGACCCAACTGAGTAATCAGGTAAGGAAAGGAGAGGGTGCCTCTAACATGGACCCTGGCCATGTGATGCCGGATGAAGCGTGGTAGATATAGGTCTTTACCCATCATCACACACCAGATGAGGGTAATTATAGCAGCTGGTACCTCCGTCTCATGAGTACTCGGCATCACATAGTTACTCAGAATCTGTTGCCATAGCCGATCTTCATCATTTAGATATATAAGCCTGATTCCCTTGGGAACCACTGTGCTTGTTCCCATGACCCAAGGAACAGTAGGATCAAGAGTGATATCCCTCTTCACTACATCCCAATCAAACCTTATTAATCTCATATCTTCCTCAGCTTTTTGGTAACCATCTGGCTGATCTGATTTAGGTGGAAGCTGGAGGATGTCTTCAATTGCTTCCTCAGTAACCAGAACTTGTTTGTCTCTGAGCTGTACTACATCCAGGGATGATAGAAAGTAGTTACAGTAGAATTCCCTCACCCAGGATGAGTTGACCTCAGTTAGGTTTCTCTCCAGGAAGAACCAGCCTCTCTGTTTGATCTGATCTGAAGTGTACTGATTGAGTTCTTTAGGAATTTTGAGAGTCCTTTCCAGGTGTAGGTTCCTGGCTGTGGCAAAAGTCGGGTACTTCAGCTCATAGTATTTATTTACAAATTTAACTGGGTCAACTGCAGGTACCAACTGATCACCCTTTTCCTACGGGGTAAAGTTCTTCTCCCGCCAGGAATCATCATGTAAGATGCCAAGGATGGAACTAGAGTGTTCGCCTCTTTTTCTTTTGCCAGTAGTTACTTTGCCCTTTCCCCTGCCTTGAGAGTCAGACATCCTGAAAAACAGAATTTTCAAGATATAATTGAGGAATAAAAGCAGGAAAACAAGTAGGCAAATAACAACATAAGCACGAAGTGGAAAAGGAGCAGTATAAAAATGAAATGAGATAAGTAAATGTATATTTTGGATTGTTTTGGAGTTGAAAAGCTGAGATGAGAAATCACATTCCAAAATATGTTAGAAGTGAAAAGTCTGTTAATTAGGAAAAACAATAATCATGCCATGAGTGAAATTAATTGAAAGAAGTAGTGAAAAGGCAAAGGGGGAAGTTAGAAAGTTAAAAGTGGGTAAAATTGAAAAAAGGGTTAGAAAGCAAAAATCAGTGAGTTAGTAAAAAGGAAGTCAGAGTAAGTGGCATAATGATTGGTTTATAAGTAACAAGAATTTCACAATTTAAGAGACAGTCAACTCATTCAAGCAGGGATAACAGGGTATTGATGATGATTCATATAAATATAGAAGTAGTAAAAAGTAAAATCAAATCATCAATAATCCAATTTATTAACTAGGAAATCAAAAGTAATAAGAATGCTGGCCCGTGCATTCAAGAATTGGTTTGGTATTCGTGGAGTAGTGCGAAATTGAGAATTGCCAAAACCAATACTTGAATGTAAAAGGGAAACAATTTGCAGAAAATTGGGCAGCATCCCGGCTAAAATTGGATGTTCCCGGGAAATAAACAGTAAGAAAAATAGTTCATATAAGATTAACAATTGCTGCAAAGAGTCACAGACAGTAGGAACAGTGAAGAATAGTCTAACAGCAGCATGAGACATTTAAAGAATAGTATATAAACAGTATTAACATTACAGCCAGACTAAAATTGCAGAATAGATAAAACAAGTAACAAGTATGGTGCAATTATCAGGCCTAAATCCACTAACCAGATCCTAGCTACCTAACCACCTAGAATCCACTATGAACATGCATCTCTAACTATCCTATTCAGAACAAAAATTAGAAAACGGACTAAAGAATCACAAGGAGGAATTGCAGTAAGGCGGAACCTGGTGTGTGTACGAACAAGGGATAGGGCAGAGGAAAGTGGTGGTGATGCGGCGGCGCTGGGGGAACGGCAACGGCATGGTGATGGAGCAGGGGCGATGGCAGGGGTGCAGGTGGGGTTGAATGGTTGAAGGTTGGGGTGTGGTTGAGAATAGGGGTTGAGGGTTGGGGTGGTGGCCGGTGGTGTGGCTGCGGTGGTCCGAGGCTGGCCGCGGTGGGGCAGTGGTGGAAGAGAGAGAGAGAGAGAGAGAGAAAAGAAGGAAGAGAGGGGAGGGGTAGGTGTCGCGATGGTGTTTGGGTGGTGGTGGTGTGGCGACGGCTTTGGTGCTCGGAGGTGGTTGTTGGTGGTGGTTGGTGGTGGTTGAAAGAGAGAGAGTTACAGAGGAGAGGAAGAGGGTAGGTTTGGGGGCGTGACGGGCTAGGGTTCGCATGACTTGGGGTTAGTGATCGCAAATCCACGCGGATGCGTGGAGGACGCGATCGTGTGAGTAGGATGAAATAGGGTTGACACGAACGCGTCGTCGACGCAATCGCGTGGGTTGGGTACAAGATAGGTGACGTGGACGCGTGAAACACGCGATCGTGTCGCTGGAATTTGTGCTAGACGGACGCTTCCAGCGTCGTTTCAGGGCAACTCTCTGTTTGGTTTAGGGGGTCATAAAATCTATGCGACGCGATCGCGTCGCTCACGTTTTCGCGTGGGATGGGTGTTATGCAAGGGATGCGTTCGCATCAGGGACGCGCACGTGTGGGTCCTTTTGTGCCAAACACACACTAGCCGCACGATTGCAGCCCAACTTTCTGGGCGTTGGATCTTTACGCCGATATCCAGATCACGCGTTTGCGTGAGTGACGCGGACGCATGGAAGGCATTTTCCGCAGCTGACGCGATCGCGTGGGGCACGTAGTCACGTGGAACAATTTGTGCCAAAGGCACGCCTCCAGCCTTGCTTTAGCGTGACTCTCTGTTCATTTTCTACTGTCTTTTAGTGCACTTGTGACGTGGACGCGTCAGCGACGCTGTCGCGTCGCATGCTCTCTCTCTCTTTTTTTTTTATGCAAGTATGCAGTTATGCAGTATGTAATGCTAATGCTAATGCTAACGAATAACATCCAGGTTCAATATAACATAAAATTAAACCGTACGAAATAAAAGTGAAAAAAGAAACGACCATACTATGGTGGGTTGTCTCCCACCTAGCACTTTTAGTTAAAGTCCTTAAGTTGGACATTGGATGAGCTTCCTGTTATGGTGGCTTGTGCTTGAATTCGTCCAGAAATCTCCACCAGTGTATGGAATGCCAGCATCCTCCGCGGTCCTAAACAAGACACGTAAAGCCATTGAGCAGTTTCAAACAGGTTTCCAGGCTTCCAGGGTGTTGAATGTCAGAAGAGATTCCGGGATCCCAAACTCTACTTTTACACCCATTTTTGTCTTGATCTGCATTTTTCTAGTCGGGTGGTGAGTGATCTGAATTCTCACTGCAGTGACCAAACAACTTCCGAGATCCTTTCAATTGAGCTTGACACCAATCCTTGCACCTCAATTTGAAGTGTTAAACCTCATTGAATCTTGCATACCAGCGCTGAGTGCGAGTCATTTCCCTTTTGCTCTTAAAGCCGCAGAGAGCTCTAAGCTGGCCATCTGTTACAAGTAAACCATATTCAAGTGGAAAAGTAAAGATAAAAGCTAAGGATTTTACCCACTTGAAGTTTGTATTTGGCGGTAATGGCCTTGGGATAAGCATTTCCAGTGGTTTTGCAAGTGCTACTCCCTTGTGGTCTTCTGTGAATTCCTCCACTTCTTTGCAAACTTCTTCAAATTCAACCATGTCTTGATCAAAGTCACTGATATCTTCCTCATCACTTGAGTCATAATTGGGAGGTTGAGAAAAGTCTACCTCTACATCATCTTCGTATTCACTTGGGGAAGATTTTTCTGTCTTGAAGAATTCACTTGCAGATGCAAGTTCATTGCTAAGAGAACTCGACTTGTGATTATCATCATCAAGGAAACTTGCGTCTTGGATTATTCCGTCCAGTTCTTCATAAGATATCTGCATTGGAGGTTGTGCACTACCTTCCTTAGCATCGATTGTAACGTCCTTGACGGAGCCTTCCATGACTCTGTGTTCCCGTGGAGGTTCAGCATCTCCTAAATCTTCAACCAACTCTTCTTCTTCTACAATGATAGCATCCTTTACTTGTTCCAGTACGAAGTTATGCTCTATACTGTCCACTGGAGTTTCTAGTGTCTCCTTCATGCTACGTTCTTCATTAGATTTTCCACATGAAGCCATGGGAGTTTGTTGAGTGTCTGAATGTCTAGAAGATAGTGGATTTATTGCTTGCTCCAGTTGATGAAAGGTTGCATGAAAGTGGTCTACTGATTCTTCGAAGCGAACCTGTGATTCTTGGCTTGATGGATAGGGACATGGTGCATAGGGAAGTGGTGGTTCTTGGGAGTAATTGGATTGGTGATGGGGCAGATAAGGATCATACGGTGGCGAATGGTGAAAAGAAGCTTGTGAGTATGGTGGTTAGAAGCTATGTTGAGAGGATGGTCTCTAAACATAGGGTGGGGCTTGTTGGTAGCTACAAGGGGGTCCACCATATCTATCAGTTTGGTATGCATTGTAGAATGGTCTCTGTCCATGATATCTTGGAAGGTGTTGTTGCCTGAAGGGGTGATCAGATCCTCTTGGCTCCATCCATCTTTGATTGCTTAGACCTTGATGCATAATCCTATTATAGCTTCCATTCCTTTCAACAAAATTAGAACCAAACTCAAAGCGAGAGGGGTGAGAATTCATAATAGCTATCAGAAATAGGAAGGGAAAACAAAAATAAATAATCAAGTAAAAGAAAAATATTTACAATAACCAATAATAAGCCACACGCTTGCAATTTCCCGGCAACGGTGCCATTTTGACGTTAGGATTTTTGCTAGTAAAGAATTTTATAAAAATAGTCGCGTTGTAAGTATAACTTCTAAACTAACAGAAAATCCTTTCGTACAAACATTTGGTTGTCACAAGTAGCAAACCCGATAAAATTTATAAACCGAAGTATTCAAACCTCGGGTCGTCTTCTCAAGGAATTGCAGGGAAGTATGATTTATTATTGGTTATGAAAAACAGTGTTTGGGTTTGAAAAAGTTTTGAATGAGAGAAATAAATTGCAGAAATTAATAAATTAATAATGAAGTCCTATCCTAGTTATCCTTATCAATGGTGATGAGAATTATATTGTTGCTCCCACTAAGTCAACCTCTAACTATGAAGGTCAGTTAAGTGGATAAATTTAGTACCTAAAGTCCTAGTCAACTCCTTAAGAAAAGACTAGAGTTATAGGAATCTAAATTAATCAGCAAGAATAGTTATTATCAATCACGATGAGTTTGATAACTCAAGAGTTACCAATTAATCAACCAAAGCCAATAGTAAATAATCTAAATTAAAAACAAGGAAAAGTAATCATGAGTCTAGAATACCTTAAATTAAAATTAAATAAAGATGTCAATTCTAACATGGACAATTTTCATAAATTAGATTGAAAAGAGAGATAAAAAGGACATTGAACCTGTGATGAAGAGATAATCCCATAAGATAAATCCTAATCCTAATCCTAAGAGAGAGGAGAGAACCTCTCTCTCTAAAAACTACATCTAAATCCTAAAACTATGTATGAATCCAGTATTCAGTCTCTAATCTCTATCTATCTCATGAATGGATGAATTCCTCCATTTATAATCCTTCAATCTGTGTTCTCTGGGCTTGGATCTGGGCCAAAAGGGGTATAGAAATCGCTGAGGACGACTTCTGCAAATTCTGCACATCGCGCATGTCACGCGTTCGTGTGGGTCACGCGGTCATGTCATCTGGAGTGTTGCTTTTCCATTTGGTCGCGTCAGTCATGCACCCGCGTCAGTTGTATTTTGCAGGTCACGCGTTCGCCTCATCCATGCGCTCGCGTCGATTGTCTTTTGAGCGAACCATGCATTCGCATCGTCCATGCGGACGCGTCACTGCCAGTTTCTTCCAAGGACTCCAATTTGTGCTTTCCTTCCATTTTTGTATGTTTTCTTTCCATCCTTTAAGTCATTCCTGCCAATAAAACCTGAAAGTACTCGACACACAAATCACGGCATCGAATGGTAATAAAGGATAATTAAATTTGATAATTTTAAAGCATAGGAAACATGTTTTCTCATATATCATATCCTAAGGAAGGGATTGTAAAATCATGCAAATTCATATGAATAAGTAGGTGAAGAGTTGATAAATCATTCAATTTAAGTTCAAGATTTATCATAAAATAGTGGTTTATCACTCCACTTGACCATAGGGATACACCTTGATGATGGTGAAGGGTCCAGACCATCTAGACTTAAGCTTCCCAGGGAATAACCTAAGTCTAGAATTGTACAATAACACCTTTTGTCCTTCAGTGAACTCCCTCTTAGCTATCTTTTGATCATGCCATCTTTTTGTGTTCTCTTTGTAGATCTTTGCTTTTTCATATGCTTGGTTCCTAAATTCTTCCAGCTCGTTGAGTTACCTCAACCTCTTTTTTCTAGCAGCTTGCTCATCAAAATTCAGTAGTTTTAGAGCCCAGAAGGCCCTACGCTCCAATTCAACTGGCAAGTGGCAAGCCTTGCCAAATACTAGTTGGTATGGTGACATCCCAATGGGGGTCTTGAAGGCTGTCTTGTAGGCCCATAGAGCATCGTCTAACTTCTTAGACCAGTCCTTCCTTGAGCTTCCAATAGTTTTTTCGAGAATCCTTTTTAGCTCCCTGTTGGAAATCTCTGCTTGCCCGCTGGTTTGTGGATGATAAGGGGTTGCCGCCTTGTATTTGACTCCATATCTGAGAAGGAGTGCTTCCAGTTGTTTATTACAGAAATGTGTCCCTCCATCACTAATGAGTGCTCTGGGAACTCCGAACCTGCTGAAAATGTTCTTTCTTAAGAAGCTCATTACAACCTTGTTGTCATTTGTGGTGGTGGCAATAGCTTCCACCCACTTTGACACGTAATCTACAGCCACAAGTATATAACTATTTGAGTAGGAGGATGGGAAAGGCCTCATGAAGCCAATCCCACATACATCGAATAGTTATAGTTCCATTATAAATCTTTGTGGCATCTCATTATTCCTGGGTAAATTGCCAGCCCTCTGGCATTCATCACACCTTGACACCAAGTCCTTTGCATCCTTGAAAATGCTTGGCCAGTAGAATCCACATTGGAGCACCTTTGCTGCTGTTCGTTCTCCACTAAAGTGGCCTCCATATGCAGATCCATGACATTGCCAAAGCACCTCTTGTCCTTCTCCATGGGATATACACCTCCTTAAGATCCCATCAGCATACTTTTTGAACAAGTATGGCTCATCCCATATATAGTATTCGGCATCTTTGATGATCTTTCTCTTCATATGTTTGTTGATGTTGGTTGGTAGTTCCCCAATGGCCTTGAAATTGGCTATGTCAGAAAACCAAGGGGTCTCTTATATCATCATCAATTGCTCATCCGTGAAGCTTTCATTCACTGCATGATGGTGTGCTCCTTCTTCCTTTTGTAGGATCCTTGAGAGGTGGTCAGCAACTTTGTTCTCTGCTCTACTCCTATCCTTAATTTCGATATCAAACTCTTTGAGTAACAGGATCCATCTTATTAGCCTTAGCTTGGATTCTTGTTTTGTAATCAAGTATTTGAGTGCTACAAGATCAGTGAATACAATTTCTTTGGAACCAATGAGATATGATCTAAATTTATCAAAAGCAAAGACAATGGCAAGTTATTCCTTCTCTGTAGTGGTGTAGTTCCTTTGATTTTCATTAAGGACCTTGCTGGCATAATAAATGACATGCACCAATTTATCATTCCTCTATCCTAAAACAGCACCCACAGCAAAATCTGATGCATCACACATCAACTTAAAGGGTAGATTCCAACATGGTGGTACTATGATTGGTGCAGAGGAAAGTTTATTCTTAAGCTCCTCAAACGCTATCATGCATTCATTATCAAAAACAAAATGCACATTAGAGACAAGTAGGTTGCTCAATGGCTTGGCAACCTTAGAGAAGTCTCTAATAAACCTCCTATAGAAACCAGCGTGTCCCAAAAAGTTTCTGATTGCTTGACATTGCAAGGTAGAGGTAACTTTTCAATCACCTCTACCTTTGCCCTATCTACTTCTATGCCCTTCTTTGAGATTTTATGACCAAGGACCACTCCTTATGTAACCATAAAATGGCATTTTTCCTAGTTTAAAACAAGGTTGGTCTCTTGGCATCTCTTTAGCACCAGGGCTAAGTGATGTAAGTAATCAGAATATGTGTTACCAGATACAGAGAAGTCATCCATAAATACCTCGATGAACCTCTCAATCATGTCCAAAAATATGGAGAGCATGCACCTTTGGAATGTTGCAGGTGCATTGCACAGTCCAAAGGGCATCCTCCTGTAAGCAAAAACACCATATGGACACGTAAATGAAGTTTTCTCCTGGTCCTTTGGGTCTGCAACTAGTTGGTTGTAACCCGAATAACTGTCAAGAAAGCAGTAGTATTCATGTCTAGCCAGCCTCTCGAGCATTTGGTCTATGAATGGTAGGGGGAAGTGGTCCTTCCTGGTGGCTTCATTGAGCTTCCTGTAGTTGATGCACATGCCCCAACCGGTCACTGTTCTTGTAGGTATCAACTCATTCTTCTCATTTGGTACAACAGTGATTCCTCCTTTCTTTGGAACTACCTGTACCGGGCTCACCCTAGGGCTGTCTGAGATGGAGTAGATCACCCCAGCTTGCCACAACTTCAACACTTCCTTCTGGACTACCTCATTCATAGTTGGATTCAACCTTCTTTGTTGTTGCCTTGAGGGCTTGGCACCCTCCTCAAGTAAGATCTTGTTCATACACATTGAAGGGCTGATCCCTTTTACGTCTGTGAGTGTCCAGCCTATAGCATCCTTGTGTTGTTTTAGCACTTGGATGAGCTCCTCTTCTTGCTCCTTGCTCAAGCTTGAGTTGATGATCACTAGGTAGGTGCTGTTGTCACCTAGATAGGCATATTTCAAGCTTGGAGGTAGGGTTTTTAGCTCTAGTTTTGGTGCCTATTCTTCATTGTTGTCTTTGTGGTTTGTCACGATTGAACTTTCCATGGTTCCTTGTGGTGGTTCTTCACGTGGTGCTTGTTGCTCCAATTCTATACTTTCTTCATATTGCTCTTCTTCCAAAACTCCTTGGACTATTTGTTCTATGGTGTCCACCATCATGCATTCTCTTATTGCTTCCTTGGGATAACTCATTGTCTTGAAGACATTGAAGACCATCTTTTCCTCATGTAATCTCAAGACTAGTTCTCCTTTTTGCACATCAATGATGGCTCTAGCAATAGCTAGGAATGGCCTTCCTAGGATAATTGAAGTGTTTGCCTCTTCTTCCATATCCAGCACAACAAAGTCAGTTGGGAAGATGAATTCTCCCACTTTCACCAATAAATCTTCCACCACTCCATGTGGAAATTTGAATGTTCTGTCAGCTAGTTGGAGTGCCATTCTTGTTGGTTTGGCTTCCTCAATTCTCATCCTTCTCATCATGTTCAAGGACATGAGATTGATGCTAGCTCCCAAGTCATACAAAGCCTTTTTCAATAGTGATATCCCCTATGATGTATGGGATTTAGAAACTCCCTGGGTCCTTCATTTTTGGGGGAGTTTCTTTTGTATGATGGCACTACATTCCTCAGTTAGGACTACAGTCTCCTTTTCACCCCAGTTTCTCTTTCTTGTCATGAGCTCCTTCAGGAACTTCGCGTAGAGGGACATTTGCTCCAATGCTTCTGAAAATGGTATGTTGATTTGGAGCTTTTTGAAGATTTCCAAAAATTTGGAGAACTAGCTGTCCTTCTTGATGAGCGGATAATTTATACGATTTTTGGCATTGTTTTTAAGTAGTTTTTAGTAGGATCTAGCTACTTTTAGGGATGTTTTTATTAGTTTTTAAGCAAAATTCAAATTTCTAGACTTTACTATGAGAGTGTGTATTTTTCTATGATTTCAGGCATTTTCTGGCTGAAATTGAGGGATCTGAGCAAAAATATGATTCAGGCTCAAAAAAGACTGCTGGACCTTGTTCTTATGTATTTTCAATGGTGGAGTTTCTACACACCATAGATTAAGGTGTAGAGCTCTGCTGTACCTCGAGAATTAATGCAAAGTACTACTGTTTTTCTATTCAACTCTCGTTTATTTCTATTCTAAGATATCCATTCGCGCCTAAGAACCTGATGAATGTGATGATTATGTGACGCTCATCATCATTCTCACATATGAACGCGTGCCTGACAACCACTTCCGTTCTACAAGCAAACAAGCTAGAATGAGTATCTCTTGGGTTCCTTAACCAGAATCTTCGCCGTATAAGCTAGAATCCATTGGCAGCATTCTTGAGAATCCGGAAAGTATGAACCTTCTCTGTGGTATTCCAAGTAGGATTCATGGATTGAATGACTATGATGAGCTTCAAACTTGCGAGTGTTGGGCGTAGTGACCGACGCAAAAGGATCAATGGATCCTATTCCAGCATGATCAACAACCGATAGATGATTAACTGTGCTGTGACAAAGCACCTAGACCATTTTCACAGAGAAGACGGACGGTAGCCATTGACAACAGTGATCCCCCAACATACAGCTTGCCATGGAAAGGAATATGCACGATTGGATGGAGACAGCTGGAAAGCAGCCGTTCAAAGAGCCATACAACACCTTCATACGCTTATCTGAAATTCCCACCAATGAATTACACAAGTATCTTTATCTTTATTTCATGCTTTATTTATCTTTATATTCGAAAAACCATTATAACCATTTTAATCCAACTAACTAAGATTTACAAGATGACCATAGCTTGCTCCATACCAACAGTCTCCGTGGGATCGACCCTTACTCACGTAAGGTTTATTACTTGGACGACCCAGTGCACTTGCTGGTTAGTGATACGAAGTTGTGAAGAAAGTGTTGAGATTATAAATGCACATACCAAGTTGAGCGCCATTGTTAGAGATCACAATTTTGTGCACCAAGTTTTTGGCGCCGTTGCCGGGGATTGTTCAAGTTTGGACAACTGACGGTTCATCTTGTTGCTTGGATTAGGTAATTTTCTTTTGAAAAAGTTTTGAAAAATCTTTCAAAATTTTTTTTATTTTTTTCGTTTTTCCAAAAAGAAATTTCCGAAAAATCCAAAAAATTAATAAAATCATAAAAATCAAAAATATTTTTTGTTTCTTGTGTGCATCTAGTGTCAAGTTTTGAGTTTGGTGTCAATTGCATATTTTCATTTTTTTTTCAAAATTTTTGAAAAATTCATGCATGGTGTTCTTCATGATCTTTCAAGTTATTCTTGATAAGTCTTCTTGTTTGATCTTCATATTTTCTTGTTTTGTGTCTTTTGTTGTTTTTCATATGCATTTTTGCATTCATAGTGTCTAACCATTAAAAATTTCTAAGTTTGGTGTCTTGCATGTTTTCCTTTTCTTGAAATTTTTTTTAAAAAAAATAAGTCTTGATGTTCATCTTGATCTTCAAAGTGTTCTAGGTGTTCATCTTGACATTCATAGTGTTCTTGCATGCATCATGTGTTTTGATTCATAATTTTCATATTGTGAGTCATTTTTTGTGCCTTTTCTCTCATCATTAAAAATTAAAAAAAATAAAAAAAAATATATTTTCCTTATTTCTCTCATAATTTTCAAAATCTTTAGGTTGACTTAATCAAAAAATTTTAAAATAAGTTGTTTCTTGTTAGTCAAGTCAAGATTTCCATCAGAAGATCCTTTTCAGTTCTTAACTGAATTCTTGCAGATCTGTGATACTGTTAAGACGAATGGGGTTAATCCCAAGGTCTACAGGCTTATGCTTTTCCCTTTTGCTGTAAAAGACAGAGCTAGAGTATGGTTGGACTCTCAACCTAAAGACAGCCTGAACTCTTGGGATAAGCTGGTCACAGCTTTCTTAGCCAAGTTCTTTCCTCCTCAAAAGCTGAGCAAGCTTAGAGTGGATGTCCAAACCTTCTGACAAAAAGAAGGTGAATCCCTCTATGAAGCTAGGGAAAGATACAAGCAACTGACCAAAAAGTGTCCTTCTGACATGCTTTCAGAATGGACCATCCCGGATATATTCTATGATGATCTGTCTGAATTGTCTAAGATGTCACTGAACCATTCTGCAGGTGGATCTATTCACCTAAAGAAAATGCCTGTAGAAGCTCAGGAACTCATTGACCTGGTTACAAATAACCAATTCATGTACACTTCTGAAAGGAATCCTGTGAGTATTGGGATGCCTCAAAGGAAGGGAGTTCTTGAAATTGATGCTCTGAATGGCATATTGGCTCAGAACAAAATGTTGACTCAGCAAGTCAACATGATTTCTCAGAGTCTAAATGGATTGCAAAATGCATCGAACAGTACTAAAGAGGCATCTTCTGAAGAAGAAACCTATGATCCAGAGAACCCTGCAATGGCAGAGGTAAATTACATGGGTGAAGCCTTTGGCAACACCTATAACCCTTCATGGAAAAATCATCCGAATTTTTCATAGAAGGATCCACAGAAGCAAGGCTTCAATAATAACAATGGTGGAAGAAACAGGTTTAGCAATAGCAAGCCTTTTCCATCATCTTCTCAGCAACAGACAGAGAATTCTGAGCAGAGCCCCTCTAGCTTAGCAAACATAATCTCTGATCTATCTAAGGCCACTTTGAGTTTCATGAATGAAACAAGGTCCTCGATTAGAAATTTGGAGTCACAAGAGGGTCAGTAGAGTAAGAAAATCACTGAAACTCCTCCTAGTACTCTCCCAAGCAATACAGAAGAGAATCCAAAAAGAGAGTGCAAGGTCATTGATATAATCAACATGGCCGAATCCAAGGAGGAAGGGGAGGACGTGAATCCCAATGAGGAAGATCTCATAGGATGCCTTCCAGACAGAAAGGAATTCCCTATTGAGGACTTAAAGGAATCTGAGGCTCATATAGAGACCATAGAGATTCCATTAAACCTCCTTCTTCTATTCATGAGCCTTGAAAACTATTCTTCCTCTGAAGAGGATGAAGATGTAACTGAAGAGCAAGTCGCTCAATATCTAGGAGCCATCATGAAGCTGAATGCCAAGTTTTTTGGTAATGAGACTTGGGAAGATGAACCTCCCTTGCTCATTAGTGAACTAAATACATGGGTTCAGCAAACTTTACCTCAAAAGAAACAAGATCCTGGTAAATTCTTAATACCATGTACCATAGGCACCATGACCTTTGAGAAGGCTCTGTGTGACCTGGGTTCAGGTATAAATCTTATGCCACTTTCTGTAATGGAAAAACTGGGGATCTTTGAGGTACAAGCTGCAAGAATCTCATTAGAGATGGCAGACAAGTCAATAAAACACGCTTATAGATTGGTAGAGGACGTGTTAGTAAAGGTTAAAGGCCACTGAAACTCCTCAATCTAGGAAATGTTCTCTCAGGTTCACTATCAAAAGAGGTTGAAGTCTCTCCTCTTCTACCTGTCATACAGCCAACACACAACAAGAAAAGAGCAAGTGAAGAAATCTCCTTAGTTAAAATTAGTGATTAGCTTGAGTGATGCAATTAATCAAAAAGTTAGAAGAGTGAAAGTATAAACAATGAATAGCTAAAGAAAAACAGAGATTAGAAAGGAATTTAAAAGTTACACTAGGAAATGAATTAAAAAAATAAAAAAAAATGCTTAATGTAGCTCTCCAATTGGTTTAATCATTGTCAAATTCAAACCAATCCCCGGCAATGGCACCATAAAACTTGATGGGCTGAACTCACTACCCTTCCCCAATAATATTGATGAATTCGCTCTTGGCAAGCGCACCAAAATTATTGTCAAGTATTAACCCACAGTGGAGTGGGATCGTATCCACAGAGATTGGTAGATTTGAGCAATTTTAAGCAATTTGTGAATTAGTCAAGCTCAACAGAATAAGTTGTGTGTGCAGAATTATAAATGACAGAAACATAAATCGCAAAAGAAATAAAAGAAAGCAATAAAATGCAGAAATGGAAATAACAAGAATGTAAAGGGGAATGGGATTTCGCAGAAAGTAAGTAAGGCTATAAAAGAATGGGAGAGATAAGAATGGGGAAAATTCATTGAGATCCGGAGGTATTGTCTCTTTGGATTAATTCCAGCTCATATCCTCTTCAATCATGCAACTCATTGACCTCTTGGCAATCATGATTGATTGATCCCCCAATCCCTTGGTGACTCAATCTCTCAGATCTTGATCAATAGCCAATTCCTTGGTCTAATTGCTCATGAGGAGAGATATGCTTGGTCCATGATTATACCACACATCATCATAGGTCCAGGTAGAGGGAGGATTGTATGTCACCATATCCAAACACCAAAACCCATATTCTACTCAAGTGTGAGAAGGGATTTCTAGCATGGTTTCATGTTTCCTTTTCCAAGGTTCCCATTGATGACAAGTCATCATATGCCTATTTTTCAAGCTAATTTCACTTGTTTCACTAGTTTTTATACACTTTCTTGCATTCTAAGTAAGTAATTTGGAATGAAAATGCATGGTTTCTTCGAATCAAACAACCACCATTTAATTGATGCTAAATCATGAGGTTTAAGCTAAATTTAAGTGATTTTTAATGATTTATAAACCTTGTGAATTTGGTGATACTTTGATTGGTTGTTTTGATTATTTGTAAGTGAAGAAAAGAAGAAAACAAGAAAGCGTGGCTTAAGAAGTGTGACTCAATGAAGAAGAAAGTGTGGCAAAGAAAATGAGGAAGCGTGGCGCATGGAAGGTGGAAGCTCACTGCTTTCCCCAAGAGCACAAAGCTCTCCAAGGGAGCACAACAATGAACCAAGCATGCAAAGCTTCAATGCTCTGCCCTCCCTTGAGAGCGGAGCACAAACTTAAGCCAAGAAACAAGGAAGAGCAAAACATTGCTCTGCTCTCCTTGAGAGCATTATCGGGCTCCATCCAAAACAATTCAAAGAAAGAAAGGTTTGCCAATGCTCTCC
This sequence comes from Arachis hypogaea, assembly GCF_003086295.3. Classification (NCBI taxonomy): domain Eukaryota; kingdom Viridiplantae; phylum Streptophyta; class Magnoliopsida; order Fabales; family Fabaceae; genus Arachis; species Arachis hypogaea. The sequence continues at coordinate 60,437,086 of NC_092044.1, read as the reverse complement.
CCAAGGATCGAACCAAGCACCTAAGGGAGGAAGGGAGCACTACTCACAAGGAAAATAAGCCACACTTGGCCAAAATGCCACCTCCAAGGATCGAACACAGCACCTTGAGGAAGCAAGGAGCAAGGCGCTACAAGAAACCAAGGAAATTTGCACGAAAAAGCCACCCAGCAAGTTTCGAACTTGGAACCTCCCCTTGGAAGCACGAATGCTCTGCTCCCAAGGAGAGCAGAGCGCAACAATAACTCGGCCAGGGGGGCTTGAAGCGCGCAAGACATGAGCACAAGCCACTGCTCTGCTCTCCACAAGAGCAGGGCAATCTCTTGATGCCTCTCCAAGCCTTGGTGCAACAAGGATCTCCATCATAAGCCACTGCTCCGCTCTCTACAAGAGCAGATCAGCCTCTTGGGAGCAACTTGGGCTGAAATTCAATAAAAAAAATCCAACTTAATTCATTTCTTTACCAAATTAAAAGCCCATCCAAATTCTAAAATCCAAGAATAGAAAGTGTATAAATAGAGGCTAGTTTGATTTAGTTAGAAGCTTTTACCTTCATTTTTACTTTTACCTCTAGACTCACTTTGAAATTTTCTTTTTCATTTTGGAGCTTTTACTTTTAAATTTAGATCTTAGAGAATTAGGAAGGGGAATTGATCGCTCTTCTTCCTTGTTCTTGCTTGAGCACTTTTTATTTTTCTTGCTTTGGATCTTGGGTGGAGAATTGAAGAACTTTTGTTTCAATCTCACCTTGAGATCTCTTGTTTACTTTTTCTGCATAATTGAATTTCAATTTCTGTTTACTACTTCATCTCTTCTTTTCTTCTGCAATTCACTTTTCCATTCTCCTTTGCAATTGTTCTTGTTGGATCAAGGAAGGATTTGAGATCTAGACTTGTTTTCTAGTGTCTTCCACTCCTGAGATCTTTAACCATCTTTTATTTTGCTGCAATTAAGCACAAGTCATTTTCTGTTTTATGTTTCAAAGCATTCTACCTTTACTATTTGAGATCTACTTCAATTCAATTCCTCTTCTACTCTTCTATTTAATGAGATTTACTTGTTCTTGTCTAAATTCTGCAATCCCAATTCCCAATTCCTTTTATAATTCAAGCAATTTACATTTCTTGCATTTTAAGCTTTAGTCATTTACTTTTCTTGCAATCTAAGTTTCTGCAATTTAATTTACTTGTTCTTTAAGATTCAGCCTCTTTAATTTCTCTGCACTTTAATTTACTGCAATTCTTCCCTTTCCCTTTACATTTCATGCAACTTAGCTTCTGTCAATTACAAATCACTCCAGTCAATCTTTGTTTGCTTGACTAAATCAACCACTAAACTAAAATTGCTCAATCCTTAAATGCCTGTGGGATCGACCTCACTCATGTGAGTTATTATTACTTGATGGGACCCGATACACTTGCCGGTGAGTTTTGTGTTGGATCGTTTTTCACACATCAAGTTTTTGTCGCCATTGCCGGGGATTGAAATAGATTGTGAATGGTTAAGTGAGGTGGTAGTTTAGATCAAGCATTTTCTTTCTTATATTTTTACTAACATACTAACTGTTTGAAGATTTGCCTCTATCAACACACTAACTGTTTGAAATTTTGTCTCAACTAACTGCACTCAATTTTCAAAAAAGTACCATTGTGTGTTCCATGTATTGGTTTGCATGTCACAGGAAAAAAGAGAAGTTCCAAATTCTGAAAGTCAAGACGAACAGACTATCAGAAGGTTGAGAAGAGAAGTCAGAGGGAAGAATATTATTGGATAAGAAGTCTTTGCAGAAGAAGAATATCATGACATGAAGCCACCACTCATTACACTAATCAAGAACAATTGTTCCTATGGCGGAAATCTATTGGAGGATCCTAAATAGCACATATCCACTTTTCTGAAGACTTGTGGTGCTGTCAAACCCGATGGTATAGATCATGACACCTATAAGCTCTTGTTATTCCCCTTCTCACTAAGGGATGAAGCTGCAAAATGGCTTGAAACCTTTCCCCAAGGAAGTATCACTAGTTGGGACGATTTGGTTACCAAGTTTCTAGCCAAATTCTCCTCATCCCAACAGATCATCAAGTTGAAAGAAGGGGTACATCCATTCACACAAGGAGAAGAAGAACCACTCTTCAAGGAATGGGAAAGAGACAAGAAAGCAAATGACAAAGTGGGTTTCCAAGCTTTTTATGAAGGATTAACCCCTGAAACAAGAAAAGCGGTGAACTACTTCTCAGATGGCCTACTCAAAGCGACAACAACTGCCCAAGAAACTACAAATTTCAATAACAAAGGAGTCAACAACCAACACTCCTTTGAGAAACCACAGAATGCAATTTCAGAAAAAGAAGTGATGAATCTTGAAGGAGTGAATGCAGTCATGAACCTGAACAAACAAATGCACCATCAAACCTAGCAACACATGGAGCTGAGAGCTAGAAAAGTTGATTGCCTACATTCTACTGCAGTGAATGCACAATTTCCACCATGGAGGCCTCATTCTTATCTGAGAATGGGGGAGTATCAACATCAAGAACAAAGAGGTTTTAACCAGGGCAAATCCATGCCGACAAACAACCAACGTCACTCATCCAATAATGCCAATCAAAACCAATACTCACAAAAATGCACTCCCAGCCTCATAACAACTCACAAAATCACCAGAACACATCTGCAACACCCACATCTTATCCGCACAATACCTATGCAATTCCTTCAGAAGATTTCCCACATCAACCAGTTCATCTCATACATTTACACCTTTTTTAGAGAATCTCGGACTTGGAAATGATGATAGAGAAACTCATGGAAGTTCAAGCCCATGAGACCAAAAACCACATGGATGCACATAAGAAGCTTGGAGAACACATACTGCTATTGGCTCAGCATTTTTCAAAAACAATCAAGAAGGAGGAAATCCCTCTCAACATCACAGAAGACAAACCAAATAACAATGAAAATGCTGCAAAAAGGGAAGAATGGAAAAAGATCATAGAGGAAAGTAAGAAAACCTTGGACAAAGGAAGTACCAGCCAAGAAGAACACAACAAAGAAGTCTTACAAGGAGAGACAGAGGATAGAATTAAAGAAGATCAGAAAATCCCTACTGAGGAATTTTCACTAGGGGATAAAGTACTGCTAAACATTCAAACCATGAAGGTGCCCCCACAGCTGTCTGATTACTATATTGTGACTGAGATCCTTCCACGGGAACTCATAGAGGTCATCAAAGAGGAAACCGGAAGGAAGTTCACGGTAAAGAAAGACAAGCTAAGGCACTGTGATCTTTAATTTCCATGATCAATAGAATGAAAGATTTCAAGCTAGTGACAATAAAGAAGCGCTTGTTAGGAGGCAACCCAACCTGAGGTAGTTTTTTTTCATAGCTTTTTCAATAAAAATGCTGAATAATTGGTATGCATTGCAAGGAGCTAAGTTTGGTGTTGCACACCAAAACAATTTAAGGGAGAATAAAGGATTCTAAGTTTGGTGTTCCACCAAAATCTCACTTAAAAGCACATTCTCATTTCCTGCACAATGCTAACTCCAAGCAATCAGACAAATTATTCAACTATTTAACAACTTTCTAGCTTTAATTCCATAACCTCTAGCAAAGACACAAGGATTTCACATATGGTTAACTTGTTGCATCAGAGGCAGTGGCAAGCAATTAAGTTTGGTGTTCCCACACCAAAATAAATCCAAAAGACACACTCAATTTATGCATACTAACCATTCATTTAAGGGCTTGAGAAGCAAGCAACTTTTGAGAATTATGCAGGAAATTAGCCAACAATTGAAGACAATTTGCATTGTGACTCAAAAAGGATACAACAAGAGGAAGAATGAAAAGCTGCAACCCAAAAGGTTGTATCTACACTTAATCCTTGTTGTTGTGAAATGTTTTAATTCAAGAATTCTTGTATGTTTTGCTAAAGTGTTCATCTAGTTGCAAGTGAAGTTATTTGATTAAGTATGTTGATCTGCATAAGTGTTTGTCATCCATTACTTAGCTTTGAATTTTGTTTTGTTTCCCCTGCTGTTTGTATAAAAGAGAGATGTTTGACTTAGAAAAGTAATTGTTCAATGTTGCAAAAGTTAGAATGAAAGTTAGTGGTGGTATGTGTTTGATTCAATTATTAGCTCATAGAATAACTGCTGCATAATGACATGTTACTTGAAGCTTAAGCTAGTTTGCTGCTATGATCCTTCAATTAATGAAAGTCCCTTGAAAATAAATCAAAACCAAAAGAAAAAGAAGAAGAAAAAGCCAAAAGCTGGCAAAGAAACAAATAATAAGGCTAGATACCAATAGCTTGGACCCTAGGATACATGCCTGTGGTGTTTTGTACTAGGATATGCTTGGACAAGTAAGTTCTAAGGAGTATTTCAAAACTTGGCCACTTAGATCAACTGATTTGGGATTGCCAACTGAAAGTCCACAATAAAGAGCAACCTAGCTACAAAACATTTAGTTATCCAAAGAGATGCTGGGCATCAATGATCCTAGGAAGAAAAAGGTGAGCCATGTGTCTGTGGTGAATGTTGAGTGAAATTAAGCCAAAGGCCACTGCAACATTTGCCACCAAGCCTTCAATAAATAATAAGCTCTCTAATGCAAAAGAAAGAAGAAAAAGCTAACAAGGGAAATAAGCAAAAAGTAATGTATTGTAGCAGCAACCTTGGTGAACCCTTTAGGAGACATTGTTTGTTTTGACAGTAAGTAATAAATGAACTACTATTGATCTGCATAAAACCCCATAAACCAAATTCAACTATCTGCTTAATAAGGACATATATACTTCTCTATTTCATTCTATCTTCTCTTATGTTTAGTGCTTGCTTGGGGACAAGCAAGATTTAAGTTTGGTGTTGTGATGACAAGTCATCATATGCCTATTTTTCAAGCTAATTTCACTTGTTTCACTAGTTTTTATGCACTTTCTTGCATTCTAAGTAAGTAATTTGGAATGGAAATGCATGGTTTCTTTGAATCAAACAACCACCATTTAATTGATGCTAAATCATGAGGTTTAAGCTAAATTTAATTGATTTTTAATGATTTATAAACCTTGTGAATTTGGTGATACTTTGATTGGTTGTTTTGATTATTTGTATGCGAAGAAAAGAAGAAAACAAGATGGCTTAAGAAGCGTGACTCAATGAAGAAGAAAGTGTGGCAAAGGAAATGAGGAAGCGTGGCGCATGGAAGGTGGAAGCACATTGCTCCCCCAAGAGCACAATGCTCTCCAAGGGAGCACAACAATGAACCAAGCATGCAAAGCTTCAATGCTCTGCCCTCCCTTGAGAGCGGAGCACAAACTTAAGCCAAGAAATAAGGAAGAGCAAAACATTGCTCTGCTCTCCTTGAGAGCATTATCGGGCTCCATCCAAAACAATTCAAAGAAAAAAAGGTTTGCCAATGCTCTCCCCAAGGATCGAACCAAGCACCTAAGGGAGGAAGGGGAGCGCCACTCACAAGGAAAATAAGCCACACTTGGCCAAAATGCCACCTCCAAGGATCGAACACAGCACCTTGAGGAAGCAAGGAGCAAGGCGCTACAAGAAACCAAGGAAATTTGCACGAAAAAGCCACCCAGCAAGTTTCGAACTTGGGACCTCCCCTTGGAAGCACCAATGCTCCGCTCCCAAGGAGAGCAGAGCACAACATTGACTCGGCCAGGGGGGCTTGGAGCGCGCAAGACATGAGCACAAGCCACTGCTCCGCTCTCCACAAGAGCAGGGCAATCTCCTGATGCCTCTCCAAGCCTTGGCGCAACAAGGATCTCCATCATAAGCCACTGCTCCGCTCTCTACAAGAGGAGAGCAGCCTCCTAGGAGCAACTTGGGCTGAAATTCAATAAAAAAATCCAACTTAATTTATTTCTTCACCAAATTAAAATCCCATCTAAATTCTAAAATCCAAGAATAGAAAGTGTATAAATAGAGGCTAGTTTGATTTAGTTAGAAGCTTTTACCTTCATTTTTACTTTTACCTCTAGACTCACTTTGAAAATTTCTTTTTTATTTTGGAGCTTTTACTTTTAAATTTAGATCTTAGAGAATTGGAAAGGGGAATTGATCTCTCTTCTTCCTTGTTCTTGCTTGAGCACTTTTTATTTTTCTTGCTTTGGATCTTGGGTGGAGAATTGAAGAACTTCTGTTTCAATCTCACCTTGAGATCTCTTGTTTACTTTTTCTGCATAATTGAATTTCAATTTCTGTTTACTACTTCATCTCTTCTTTTCTTCTGCAATTCACTTTTCCATTCTCCTTTGCAATTGTTCTTGTTGGATCAAGGAAGGATTTGAGATCTAGACTTGTTTTCTAGTGTCTTCCACTCCTGAGATCTTTAACCATCTTTTATTTTACTGCAATTAAGTACAAGTCATTTTCTGTTTTATGTTTCAAAGCATTCTACCTTTACTATTTGAGATCTACTTCAATTCAATTCCTTTTCTACTCTTCTGTTTAATGAGATTTACTTGTTCTTGTCTAAATTCTGCAATCCCAATTCCCAATTCCTTTTATAATTCAAGCAATTTACATTTCTTACATTTTAAGCTTTAGTCATTTTCTTTTCTTGCAATCTAAGTTTCTGCAATTTAATTTACTTGTTCTTTAAGATTCAGCCTCTTTAATTTCTCTGCACTTTAATTTATTGCAATTCTTCCCTCTCCCTTTACATTTCACGCAACTTAGCTTCTGTCAATTACAAATCACTCCAATCAATCTTTGTTTGCTTGACTAAATCAACCACTAAAGTAAAATTGCTCAATCCTTCAATCCCTGTGGGATCGACCTCACTCATGTGAGTTATTATTACTTGATGCGACCCGGTACACTTGCCGGTGAGTTTTGTGTTCGATTGTTTTCCACACATCACCCATGAAACCCATTTTGCATTCAATCTCTTTTCCAAGTTAATTGAACACTAAGCATTAAAATCGAAATTCCTTCTAGCAAATCAAAGAGAAGATGAAGAGAAGAAGAAATTCACTATCATTAATCCATCAAGTACAATAGAGCTCCCTCTCTCAATGAGAGGGAATTTAGCTACTCATAGCTCAGAGAGAAAGTACAAAAGATGGAAGAAATGAAGTGTGAAAACTAAAAGTGGAATCCACCAAAACTAAACTCTGTGACTTGCTTATCCCTTTTCCAATACTTCCAATGGTATTTATACTACTCCTAGATCTAGAAAATAAAAGAAAATTACAAAAGTGAAAAGAAAATTACATTTTGGAGGGAAAAGAAACTCAACAAACGTGATCTTCCAGCTGGCGTGTGACTGGCGCTTCTCTGGCATGTCACGCTCCTTCTGTTTCTGATTTGGCGTACCATGCCTCTCCATTCAAGTGGCACGCCGTCCTCTATTTCACCCCTGGCGTGCCACGCCTTTGAACCAAAGTGGCACGCCCAAGGCACTTTAAAGGGCAAAGTAGCCTGGCGTGCCACGCCTTCGAACCAAAGTGGCACGCCCAGGACATTTTAAAGGGCAAAGCAACCTGGCGTGCCACGCCTTCGAACCAAAGTGGGACGCCCAAGGTCACTTCCCTTATCTCTATGCTTCTGGAGATTTGTACCAGCGTGGCACGCCCAGGGTCTGGCGTGCCACGCCATTGTTAAAGCTTCACCCCCTTGCTGGCATGCCATGCCTCGTCATCCAAGGGGCACGCCTGACTTCATTGGCTCCTCTTCTTCCTCTCTGGAAAATACTACCAGCGTGCCACGCCATGAGACTGGCGTGTCATGCCCTTCACTTGCTTCATCTTCTTGCTAGCGTGCCACGCCTCATCTCCCAAGTGGCATGCCTAAGTTCACTGGCCCTTTACTCCTCCTCTGGAAAATACTACCAGCGTGCCATGCCATGAGACCGGCGTGTCACGCTCGTCATTTGCCATGGTCCTAGAGGTTGGCGTGCCATGCCTGGATGTTCAAGTGGCATGCCAAAGTAAGATAATTAAGCTTGCATGCCACGCCTTCGATACCAAGTGGCACGCCCAGCTTTATTTGACCTCCTTTGGTGCTGGCGTGCCACGCCTTGTTGCTCAAGTGTCACGCCTTAGTGGCACTTCTTGAGCTGGCGTGCCACGCCATCGATACCAAGTGGCACGCCCAGCTTTTGCATTGTATCCTTGTTCACTGGCATGCCACGCCTTGTTGCTCAAGTGGCACGCCCATTCAATTGTGGGTCTTATAAGCTTGGCATGCCATGCCTTGGTCCTCAAGTGGCACGCCAAAGTGAACTCTGGGGCTGGCGTGCCACGCCTTCGACATAAAGTGGCACGCCATAGTAGTGGTTCTTCTAGTAACGTGTTCGCGTGCCACACTCTGCTCCTGGCGTGCCACGCCCCTTTGATGGTCATTGATGAGCGGATAATTTATACGCTTTTTGGCATTGTTTTTAGGTAGTTTTTAGTAAGTTTAAGCTACTTTCAGGGATTTTTCATTAGTTTTTATGTTAAATTCACATTTCTGGACTTTACTATGAGTTTGTGTGTTTTTCTGTGATTTCAGGTAATTTCTGGCTGAAATTGAGGGACTTGAGCAAAACTCTGATAGGAGGCTGACAAAGGACTGCTGATGCTATTGGAATCTGACCTCCCTGCACTCAAAATGGATTTTCTGGAGCTATAGAACTCTAAATGGCACGCTCTCAACGGCGTTGGAAAGTAGACATCCAGAGCTTTCCATCAATATATAATAGTCCATACTTTATTCGGGAATTGACGACGTAAAGTGGCGCTCAACGCCAAGTACATGCTGCTGTCTGGAGTTAAAAGCTATAAACACGTCACGACCCGGAGTTGAACGCCCAAAACATGTTACAACTTGGCGTTCAACTCCAATAAAAGCCTCAGCTCATGGATAGATCAAGCTCAGCCCAAACATACACCAAGTGGGTCCCGGAAGTGGATTTATGCATCAATTACTTACTTCTGTAAACCCTAGTAGCAAGTCTAGTATATATAGGACATTTTACTATTGTATTAGACGTCTTTTGACCACGTTTCATCTTTAATCTCAGTTTTGTTTTATTCTTTATCTTAGGAGGCCATTGATCATGTTTTGGGGGGCTGGCCATTCGACCATGCCTGAACCTTTCACTTATGTATTTTCAACGGTGGAGTTTCTACACACCATAGATTAAGGGTGTGGAACTATGCTGTACCTCAAGTTTTAATACAATTACTATTATTTTCTATTCAACTCTCTTTTATTCTTATTCCAAGATATACGTTGCACATCAACTTGATGAATGTGATGATCCGTGACACTCATCATCATTCTCACGTATGAACGCGCGTGATTGACAATCACTTCCGTTCTACCTTAGGCCGGGCGCATATCTCTTAGACTCCCCAACAGAATCTTCGTGGTATAAGCTAGATAGATGGCGGCATTCATGGGAATCTGGAAAGTCTAACCTTGTCTGTGGTATTCCAAGTAGGATTCTGGGAATCTGCAAAGTCTAACCTTGTCATTGGTATTCCGAGTAAGATTCCGGTATTGAATGACTGTGACGAGCTTCAAACTCCTGAAGGCTGGGCGTTAGAGTCAGACGCAAAAGAATTAATGGATTCTATTCCAACCTGATTGAGAACTGACAGATGATTAGCCGTGCTGTGACAGAGCATTTGGACCATTTTCACTGAGAGGATGGGATGTAGCCATTGTCAAGGGTGATGCCTCCAGACGATTAGCCATGCAGTGACAGCGCATAGGACCATTTTCCCGAGAGGATGAAAAGTAGCCATTGACGATGGTGATGCTCCACATACAACTTGCCATGGAAAGGAGTGAGAAGAAATTGGATGAATGTAGTAAGAAAGTAGAGATTCAAGAGGAGCACAGCACCTCCACATGCCTATCTGAAATTCCCACTATTGATCTACATAAGTATTTCTATCCTATTTTATTTTCTGTTTATTATTAATTTTCGAACTCATCATAAACTATTTAATCTGCCTAACTGAGATTTACAAGGTGACCATAGCTTGCTTCATACCAACAATCTCTGTGGGATCGTCCCTTACTCACGTAAGGTATTACTTGGATGACCCAGTACACTTGCTGGTTAAGTTGAACGGAGTTATGATCACACCAGGGATTATTAAGATCCCAATTCATCACACCATGATCTCTTTCGGGTATTTTTGATAGAGCTATTAAATAAATTTCATACAAGTACAAAGAGACCAACTTTGAGGATCACAATTTAGTCCACCAAGTTTTTGGCGCCGTTGCCGGGGAATTGTTCGAGTATGAACAACTGACGGTTCATCTTGTTGCTCATATTAGGTAATTTTCTTTTCAAAAAACTTTTCAAAAATCTTTTTCAAAATTTTTCTTTTCTTTTTTGTTTTTCCAAACTTTATTTTCGAAAAAATTAATAAAAATCCAAAAAAATTAATAAAATCATAAAAATCAAAAATATTTTGTGTTTCTTGTTTGAGTCTTGAGTCAATTTTTAAGTTTGGTGTCAATTGCATGTTTTAAAAAAAATTTCTTGCATTTTTCGAAAATTCCATGCATTCATAGTGTTCTTCATGATCTTCAAGTTGTTCTTGACAAGTCTTCTTGTTTGATCTTGATGATTTCTTGTTTTGTGTTGTTTGTTGTTTTTCATATGCATTTTTCGTTTGTTAGAGTCCATGCATGTTTTCTTTGCATAAAAAAAAATTCAAATTATGTTCTTGATGTTCATCATGATCTTCAAGGTGTTCTTGGTGTTCATCTTGACATTCATAATGTTCTTGCATGCATTAAGTGTTTTGATCCAAAATTTTCATGTTTTGGGTCATATTTGTGTTTTTCTCTCTCATAATTAAAAATTTTAAAAAATCAAAAATATATCTTTTCCTTTTTTTTCTCCAAATTTTCGAAATTTTGGGTTGACTTGGTCAAAAATTTCTAAAATTAGTTGTTTCTTACAAGTCAAGTCAAAATTTCAATTTTAAAAGTCTTATCTTTTTAAATTCTTTTTCAAACTATTTTCAAAATCCTTTTCCTCATTTTTATATCATATTTTCGAAAATATGCTAACAATTAATGTGATTGGTTAAAAAATTTGAAGTTTCTTACTTTCTTGTTAAGAAAGGTTCAATCTTTAAATCCTAGAATCTTATCTTGTAGTTTCTTATTAGTTAAGTCATTTTAAAAAATTAAATCTTTTTCAAAATGCCTTTTTCTTAAAAATCTTATCTTTTTATCTTATCTTTTTCAAAATTTTATCTTTTTCAAAATTTGATTTCAAAATATCTTATCTAACTTCTTATCTTCTCATCTTTTCAAATTTAATTTTAATTTTTAACTAACTATTTGACTTTTTGTTTGTTTCTTATCTTTTTCAAAACCAACTAACTACCTATCCCTCTCTAATTTTCGAAAATACCTCTCTCTTTTTCAAAAATTCTTTTTAATTGTTTTAAATTTTAAATTTTAATCATATCTTATCTTTAATTTTCGAAAATCACCAACCACTTTTTCAAAATTATTTTCGAAATTCTCTATCTATTTTCTTATTCTATTTAATTATTTATTTACTAACACTTCTCTTCACCTCTCCTCATCTAAAAAAATCCGAACCCAATCTATCCCTTGTGCTTGGATTCTTCACTTTCTTTCTTCTATCCCCTTCTTTTTCTACTAACATAAAGGAATCTCTATACTGTGACATAGAGGATTTCTTTTTCTTTTCTTGTTTTCTTCTATTTCATATGAGCAGGAACAAGGAAAAATGCACTCTTGTTGAAATTGATCCTGAACCTGAAAGGACTTTGAAGAGGAAACTAAGAGAAGCTAAATTACAACAATCCAAAAGTGACCTTTCAGAAAATTTCGAACAAGAGAAGGAGATGGCAGCCGAACCCAATAATGATAATGCAAGAAGGATGCTTGGTGACTTTACCAAGCCCACGTCCAAATTTGATGGAAGAAGCATCTCCATTCCTGCCATTGGAGCCAATAATTTTGAGCTTAAGCCTCAATTAGTTGCCTTAATGAAACAAAACTGCAAGTTCGATGGACTTCCATCTGAAGATCCTTATCAGTTTTTAACTGAGTTCTTGCAGATTTGTGAGACTGTAAAGACGAATGGAGTAGATCCTGAAGTCTACAGACTCATGCTTTTCCCTTTTGCAGTAAGAGACAGAGCTAGAATATGGTTGGATTCACAACCTAAGGATAGCCTGGACTCATGGGATAAGCTGGTCACGGCTTTCTTGGATAAATTCTTTCCTCCTCAAAAGCTGAGCAAGCTTAGAGTGGATGTTCAGACCTTCAAACAAAAAGATGGTGAATCCCTCTATGAAGCTTGGGAAAGACACAAGCAGTTGACCAAAAGGTGTCCATCTGACATGTTTTCAGAATGGACCATATTAGATATATTCTATTATGGTCTATCTGAATTTTCAAAAATGTCATTGGACCATTCTGCAGGTGGATCCATTGACCTAAAGAAAACACCTGCAGAAGCTCAAGAAATAATTGACATGGTTGCTAATAACCAATTCATGTACACTTCTGAGAGGAATTCCGTGAATAATGGGATACCTCAGAAGAAAGGAGTTCTTGAAATTGATGCTCTGAATGCCATATTGGCTCAGAACAAAGTGTTGACTCAGCAAGTCAACATGATCTCTCAAAGTCTGAATGGATGGCAAAATGCATCCAACAGTACTAAAGAGGCAGCTTCTGAAGAAGCTTATGATCCTGAGAACCCTGCAATAGCAGAGGTAAATTACATGGGTGAACCTTATGGAAATACCTATAATTCATCATGGAGAAATCATCCAAATTTCTCATGGAAGGATCAACAAAAGCCTCAACAAGGCTTTAACAATGGTGGACGCAATAGGTTGAGCAATAGCAAGCCTTTTGCATCATCTTCTCAGCAACAGACATAGAATTCTGAACAAAACACTTCTAATTTAGCCAATTTAGTCTCTGATCTGTCAAAGGTCACTTTCAGTTTCATGAGTGAAACAAGATCCTCCATCAAAAATCTGGAGGCACAAGTGGGCCAGCTGAGTAAGAAAGTCATTGAAACTCCTCCCAGTATTCTCCCAAGCAATACAGAAGAGAATCCAAAAGGAGAGTGCAAGGCCATTGATTTAATGAATATGGCCGAATGCACAAGGGAGGAGGAGGACGAAAATCCTAGTGAGGAGGACCTCCTGGGACGTCTCTCAAGCAAGAGGGAGTTTCCTATTAAGGATCCAAAGGAATCTGAGGCTCAAATAGAGACCATAGAGATTCCATTAAATCTCCTTCTGCCATTCATGAGCTCTGAAGACTATTCTTCCTCTGAAGAGGATGAAGATGTGACTGGAGAGCAAGTTGCTCAATAGTTAGGAGCTATCATGAAGCTGAATGCCAAGTTGTTTGGTAATGAGACTTGGGAAAGTGAACCTCCCTTGCTCATTAGTGAACTAGACACCTGGATTCAGCAAATTTTACCTCAAAAGAAACAAGATCCTGGCAAATTCTTAATACCTTGTACCATAGGCACATTGACCTTTGAAAAAGCTCTATGTGATATGGGGTCAGGGATAAATCTTATGCCACTCTCTGTAATGGAGAAGCTGGGAATCATTGAGGTACAACCTGCCTTGTTCTCATTACAATTGGCAGACAAGTCATTGAGACAAGCTTATGGAATAGTAGAGGACGTGTTAGTAAAGGTTGAAGGCCTTTACATCCCTGCTGATTTCATAATCTTAGACACTAGGCAGGAAGAGGATGATTGTATCATCCTTGGAAGACCTTTCCTAGCCACAGCAGGAGCTGTGATAGATGTCAACAGAGGTGAATTAGTCCTTCAATTGAATGGGGACTACCTTGTGTTTAAGGCACATGGCCATCCCTCTGTGATAAAGGAGAGTAAGCATGAAGAGCTTCTCTCAGTTCAGAGTCAAGAAGAGCTCCCACAGTCAAACTCTAAGTTTGGTGTTGGGACTATACAACATTGACCTGATCACCTTTGTGGCTCCATGAGAGCACAATGTCAAGCTATTGACATTAAAGAAGCGCTTGTTGGGAGGCAACCCAATTTTATTTATATAATTTTTATTTTATTTTATTTTATTGTTATTTTGTGTTTTATTAGGTACATGATCATGAGCAGTCAAGAAAAAAATATAAAAATTAAAAACAGAATCAAAAATAGCAGAAGAAAAATCACACCCTAGAGGAAAGGCAGACTGGCGTTCAACGCCAGTAAGGAGCATCTGGCTGGCGTTCAATGCCAGAACAGAGCATGAATCTGGCACTGAACGCCAGAAACAAGCAACATTCTGGCGTTTGAACGCCAGGAATGTGCCTTGAGGAAAGCTGGCGCTGAACGCCAGTAACAAGCATGAAACTGGCATTCAACGCCAGAAACATGCTACATATGGGCGTTGAACGCCCAGAACATGCTTTACATGGGCGTTGAATGCCCAGAACGTGCATCACCTCGGCGTTTAAGTGCCAGAATGGTATGCAAAGGCATTTTACATGCCTATTGGTGCAGGGATGTAATTCCTGGACACCTCAGGATCTGTGGACCCCACAGGATCATCTCAGGATCTGTGGACCACACAAGATCACCTCAGGATCTGTGGACCCCACAGGATCCCCACCTAACATATTCCCACCTTACCTCCTAATCCTATTTCACTATTCCCCATGTCACACTTCCCATCAACTTCAATCTCTCTTCCCAATTACCCCCTTCACCACTCACATCCATCCACTCTTCCCCAAAAACCCCACCTACCTTCAAAATTCAAAAACACTTTCCCACCCAAACCCACCCTAAATGGCCGAACCTACCCTCTCCCATTTTCCTATATAAACCCCTCCATTCCACTTCCTTTTCACACAACACAACCCCCTCTTCTATACCTTGGCCGAAACCAACACTCCACCTTCTCCTCAATATTTTCTTCTTCTTCGTCTTCTCTGCTTTCTTCTCTTGCTCGAGGGTGAGTAATATTTTAAGTTTGGTGTGGTAAAAGCATAAACTTTTTTGTTTTTCTATTACCATCAATGGCACCTAAGGCCAGAGAATCCTCTAGAAAAGGAAAAGGGAAGACAAAAGCTTCCACCTCCGAGTCATGGGAGATGGAAAGATTCATCTCTAAAAGCCATCAAGACCACTTCTATGATGTTGTGGCAAAGAAGAAGGTGATCCCTAAGGTCCCTTTCATGCTCAAGAAAAATGAGTATCCGGAGATCCGACATGAAATCCGAAGAAGAGGTTGGGAAGTCATAACTAACCCCATGCAACAAGTCGGAATCTTAATGGTTCAAGAGTTCTATGCCAATGCATGGATCACTAGGAACCATGATCAAAGTATGAACCTGAGTCCAACGAATTATCTCACAATGGTTCGGGGGAAATATTTATATTTTAGTTTGGAGAAGGTGAGGTTGGCGTTCCACTTTCCCATGATGCAAGGAGATGTACGCCCCTATACTAGAAGGGTCAACGTTAATCAAAGGTTGGACCAAGTCCTAATGGACATATGTGTGGAAGGAGCTCAATGGAAAAGAGACTCCAAAGGCAAGCCAGTTTAACTAAGAAGACTGGATCTCAAGCCTGTGGCTAGAGGATGGTTGGAGTTCATTCAACGCTCCATCATTCCCACTACCAACCGATCTGAAATTACTGTGGATCGGGCCATCATGATTCATAGCATCATGATTGGAGAGGAAGTAGAAGTTCATGAAGTCATCTCCAATAAAATCTAAAAAATAGCCGAAAAGCCCTCCACCATGGCAAGGCTAGATTTTCCTCACCTTATTTGCCATCTATGTTACTCAGCTAGAGTTATCATAGAAGGAGACTTCCCCAATGAAGAGGATAAGCCCATCACTAAGAAGAGGATGGAGCAAGCAAGAAAGACCCTCCATGGATCTCAAGAGATGCATGAGGAAGCTCATCATCAAGAAATCCCTGAGATGCCTCAAGGGATGCACTTTCCTCCCAACAACTATTGGGAACAACTCAACACTTTCTTAGAAGATTTGAGCTACAATGTGGAACAATTAAGGGTGGAACATCATGAGCACTCCATCATTCTCCATGAAATAAGAGAAGATCAAAGAACAATGAGGGAGGAGCAACAAAGGCAAGGAAGGGACATAGAAGAGCTTAAGGACATTGTTGGTCCTTCAAGAAGAAGACGCCACTAAGGTGGACTCATTCCTTGTTCTTATTTCTTTCTGCTTTTCATTTCTTTTATATTATATGTTTATCTATGTTTTGTGTCTCTACTTCATGATCATTAGTGTTTAGTAACTATGTCTTAAAGTTATGAATAATTCCATTAATCCTTCACCTTTCTTAAATGAAAAATGTTTTAATTCAAAAGAACAAGAAGTACATGAATTTCGAATTTATCCTTGAATTTAATTTAATTATATTGATGTGGTGACAATACTTTTTGTTTTCTGAATGAATGCTTGAACAGTGAATATTTTTGATCTTTTTGTTTATGAATGTTAAAATTGTTGGCTCTTGAAAGAATGATGAACAAAGAGAAATGTTATTGATAATCTGAAAAATCATAAAATTGATTCTTGAAGCAAGAAAAAGCAGTGAAAAAAAAAGAAAAGCTTGCGAAAAAAATATATAGAAAAGAAAAAGAAAAAAGCAAGCAGAAAAAGCCAATAGCCCTTAAAACCAAAAGGCAAGGGTAAAAAGGATCCAAGGCTTTGAGCATCAATGGATAGGAGGGCCCAAGGAAATGAAATCCAGGCCTAAGCGGCTAAATCAAGCTGTCCCTAACCATATGCTTGTGTCATGAAGGTCCAAGTGAAAAGCTTGAGACTGAGTGGTTAAAATCGTGATCCAAAGCAAAAAGAGTGTGCTTAAGAGCTCTGGACACCTCTAACTGGGGACTCTAGCAAAGCTGAGTCACAATCTGAAAAGGTTCACCCAGTCATGTGTCTGTGGCATTTATGTATCCGGTGGTAATACTGGAAAACAAAGTGCTTAGGGCCACGGCCAAGACTCATAAGTAGCTGTGTTCAAGAATCAACATACTTAACTAGGAGAATCAATAACACTATCCGAAATTCTAAGTTCCTAGAGAAGCCAATCATTCTAAACTTCAAAGGAAAAAGTGAGATGCCAAAACTGTTCAGAAGCAAAAAGCTACAAGTCCCGCTCATCTAATTATAATTAATATTCATTGATATTCTGGAATTTATAGTATATTCTCTTCTTTTTATCCTAATTGATTTTCAGTTGCTTGGGGACAAGCAACAATTTAAGTTTGGTGTTGTGATGAGCGGATAATTTATACGCTTTTTGGCATTGTTTTTAGGTAGTTTTTAGTAAGTTTAAGCTACTTTCATGGATGTTTTCATTAGTTTTTATGTTAAATTCACATTTCTGGACTTTACTATGAGTTTGTGTGTTTTTCTGTGATTTCAGGTAATTTCTGGCTGAAATTGAGGGACTTGAGCAAAGCTCTGATAGGAGGCTGACAAAGGACTGCTGATGCTGTTGGAATCTGACCTCCCTGCACTCAAAATGGATTTTCTGGAGATAGAGAACTCCAAATGGCGCACTCTCAACGGCGTTGGAAATTAGACATCCAGAGCTTTCCAGCAATATATAACAGTCCATACTTTATTCGGGAATTGACGACGTAAAGTGGCGCTCAACGCCAAGTACATGCTGTTGTCTGGAGTTAAACGCCAGAAACACGTCACGACCCGGAGTTGAACGCCCAAAACACGTTACAAGTTGGTGTTCAACTCCAATAAAAGCCTCAGCTCATGGATAGATCAAGCTCAGCCCAAACATACACCAAGTGGGCCCCGGAAGTGGATTTATGCATCAATTACTTACTTCTGTAAACCCTAGTAGCTAGTCTAGTATATATAGGACATTTAACTATTGTATTAGACGTCTTTTGACCATTTCATCTTTGGTATCAGTTTTGTTTTATTCTTTATCTTAGGAGGCCATTGATCACGTTTTGGGGGGCTGGCCATTCGGCCATGCCTGAACCTTTCACTTATGTATTTTCAACGGTGGAGTTTCTACACACCATAGATTAAGGGTGTGGAGCTCTGCTGTACCTCAAGTTTTAATACAATTACTATTATTTTCTATTCAACTCTCTTTTATTCTTATTCCAAGATATACGTTGCACATCAACTTGAAGAATGTGATGATCCGTGACACTCATCATCATTCTCACCTATGAACGCGCGTATTGACAACCACTTCCGTTCTACCTTAGGCCGGGCGCATATCTCTTAGACTCCCCAACAGAATCTTCGTGGTATAAGCTAGATAGATGGCGGCATTCATGGGAATCCGGAAATTCTAACCTTGTCTGTGGTATTCCGAGTAGGATTCCAGAAATCTGGAAAGTCTAACCTTGTCTGTGGTATTCCGAGTAAGATTCCGGTATTGAATGACTGTGACGAGCTTCAAACTCCTGAAGGTTGGGCGTTAGTGACAGACGCAAAAGAATCAATGGATTCTATTCCAACCTAATTGAGAACCTACAGATGATTAGCCGTGCTGTGACAGAGCATTTGGACCATTTTCACTGAGAGGATGGGATGTAGCCATTGTCAAGGGTGATGCCTCCAGACGATTAGCCATGCAGTGACAGCGCATAGGACCATTTTCCCGAGACGATGAAAAGTAGCCATTGACGATGGTGATGCCCTACATACAGCTTGCCATGGAAAGGAGTGAGAAGAAATTGGATGAATGTAGTAAGAAAGTAGAGATTCAAGAGGAGCACAACACCTCCACATGCCTATCTGAAATTCCCACTATTGATCTACATAAGTATTTCTATCCTATTTTATTTTCTGTTTATTATTAATTTTCGAACTCATCATAAACTATTTAATCTGCCTAACTGAGATTTACAAGGTGACCATAGCTTGCTTCATACCAACAATCTCTGTGGGATCGACCTTTACTCACGTAAGTATTACTTGGATGACCCAGTACACTTGCTGGTTAAGTTGAACGGAGTTATGATCACACCAGGGATTATTAAGATCCCAATTCATCACACCATGATCTCTTTGGGGTATTTTTGATAGAGCCATTAAATAAATTTCATACAAGTACATAGAGACCAAATTTGAGGATCACAATTTCATCCACCAGTCATCAATTTTTGCTCTCTGGAATGTTGTACCAGCGTGCCATGCCCAGCTTTTGGCGTGCCACGCCAATACATTTTGTGGCGTTTGTTCCAAGTGGCATGCCTGCTTCACACACCCCACTTGTTTTGTTGTTTTCTTTCCCATTTTTGATGTCTTCTCCACCTGAAATCCAGCACAAACTCATTTTAAAGCAATGTACTATGATATTCATCAATTAAAGCATGAATTGCAATGATCAAATGAGATCATGCCTTTTTTATGGTCTTTTTTTATGCAAGAAAAAGAGTAGATGATATAAGTCATCAATTTCAAAAACCAAGTTTGGGTTGAATTAATTGTCAAAAGAGATAAGATTTAAATGTTTTAAAGGATTTCAAAGGATCGTATTTTTATAATTTGGTTGATTTATGATTTTAACTTATTTGGTTTTTATAATAATGAAAAGAGATTTGGTTAACTAACCAAGGATACTAAGAAGTAAATTAATTATAAATTCAAGGGTTTGGGAATAGGAGTCTGACTTTGAAGGTTATGCTTGAGACTGAGAGTGATTTTGAAGATGAGTAGTAATTAAATATGATGATGAAGGATGATGATAGGCGAGTTTAATAATATTGAGATTGAGAATGAGATTGAATACGAGATTGAGAATGAGATTGAATACGAGATTGAGAATGAGATCGATGATGAGATTGATTATGATTATGAAATGATATTGAATATGATTCTAATTGAGATGCACCTGCTTGGGTAGATGTAGTGGAGTGATTCTGCTTGCTCCAGGACATGGTGAGATATACCTACCTAGGTAGATGCCGTGGCGTTATTCCACTTGCTCTAGGTTTGGTTTGAGACTCCTAGGGTAGATGAAGTGGTTAGCCTTCACTTGCTCCCAGTCGAGGTTGATTTAATATTTGTGAAACTATCTGAGTTTCAAATTTTCTTGGGTAGATGCAATGGGTCGGCTCCACTTGCTCCAGGTTGAGATCCGAGATTCTGTTGACCCTGCGTTGTAAGATGTGGTTGGACACTTAGACCTTTTCGGATAAGCTCTCCCCCATGAATATTTTATTTTGATTGATTATGATTTTGAGCTTGGGGATGCGCGCTCGTAGGGACTGTCCAATGGTTAGCTACCAGGACATGTCGGGTTGGCTTTGTAACCGACATATGATATCATCAGCCATAGGGCAGGCATATATCATTTGCATATATTTGAATTGTTTGGGTTTGCTTAATTATATTGGTTTGCCTAATTGTATATTCCATACTATGTGATTATGTGCTATTTGCCTTACTTGAATCAACTTGTGTATTACTTGTCTGCATTGCTTGTGTTTGTACAACTGAGAGATCCCTTATGCTGGTGGTGGTGACGCTGAGGGTTGTGTAACACCCTAATTACCCTAAGCCTTATACCTCATGCCGTAAAGCAAATGTTATTCAAAGGTTACGACAATTCTAAGGCTTATATATAAATATATATAGAAGGAAGAATAATTATAGAAGCCCGATGAAGAAATAAGCTCTAAAACCAAGATACAAAAGCACAAATCATTCACACGAAGCTACAAACTTAATGCACAAGATATAGATACCAGATAACAAGATATAAGTATATAAGAGAGTATAATAGTTATAAGGATCTAGCCGCTGGTAGCGGAGTTTAAGTCGGCTAGTCATATACAAACAAACAGAGATTTTGAAAGTAAAACAGCTTATACAAAATGTCACTCTCAAAGTAAGCCTCTAAGACAAAAGTAAATACAAAAGTGAGAGTACTAATCAAAATAACCCAAAATGACAACAAAATAGAATAAGATCCTCCGTTTTGCTACCATCAAGCAACTCAGTGAGGTGGGTTGCGACCTACATCTGAAAAACAAAAACAACGTATGGAATGAGAACCGGAGGTTCTCAGGATGGTAACAGTACCCAGTAATGTAAGATGTAAGACCCCGAGATTCCAGAGGCAATCCTAGAGCTTCATACCAAACATATATTCAAGCTTAACGAAACATTCTGAGGGAGAGTGTCCTACCACCTTCATCTGGATGCCACATGATTCCGTGGGTTATTGCCCTACCACCTTGCAACCAGAGAGAAATCGCATGCTCAGGAAGAATAATTCCGATGGATGTGTGCCCTACCACCTTCTCATTTCAGAGGGAAACATTACGAGGGAGAGTACCCTACCACCATCCTCTTGAGAGATAAATATAAGTGAGAAACCCAGCTGCAAGCCTCACATCCGAACGTAGGCAGGAGACTACCACAGCCCCTACGATGGAGAACAATCCATATCATAATCACATATTCAATCTCAGAGGCCACTGCTCATAGAACACTTCCGCTCATACTCATTCCATTAACCATAATCATTCATTTCCAAGTCTTAAATAGATCATCCATCCTTAATATCACAAGTTCATCATTAATATAGCACTTTGTCAGATACCCAACTAGTCCATTCCCACGTACACTAACAACCTAAACCTCCGTCTTCTAACTTTTACCAGAAATATCGAAGTAATTCCACGCATGACCGTCACGATGTTTTAACATCCAAAAACAAGCCAAAAAGTCTTAGATAGGTGTCACAGAAGTTTACAAACTTGCCGGGAAGGTAAAACCGTTAAAAATAAGATTTTAGTTGAAAAACAGGGCATGTGTGTACACACAAGGGTGTGCGTGCGCACCCCCAGGAGGATTTTCAAATTGTGTGCATATGCATAGAGGTGTGCGTATGCACAGGTAGTAAAATTTCAACTCTGTTCATCCGCACAAGGCGTGCGAATGCCCTCAACACAATGCACCTTCCAACGTTGGTTGTGTGTGCGCACAGGTTGCAAACTTTGTTGGTTGTGTGTACGCACATGTCGTCCTAACACTCTCAACAGCAAGCCTTCCCCTGTGTGTGCACACAGCTTCAAAAACTCACAGGGGTGTGTGCACAAGGCTGTGCGTGCGCACACATACCAGAAATCACAAATTCTATAGAATGCACAAATTCAGATTTTGACACCAAACTTTGAAAGATCATAACTTCCTCTACAACAATCCATTTCCTACAAACTTTATATCCATTTAAAGATTTTTTGATGAACTTTAATTTAAATTAAATTTCAACAAATTTTGAAAACTGAGGGTCAAGTTATGATCCGTCAAAGTTCACCAAAAATCTGTTTTTACCAAAATCTCTAAACCTCAATTTTTAAACAATTCTTAATTCAAAACCCAATCAACACCTGCTCAATCATCATAAAGTACCACCACACAAAATATCTTACCATTTTATATCACTGATGACAATTCATCTTATGCTAGCTTTTCAAGCATTTTTCACTTGTTTCATTAGGTTTTATGCACCTTTTTTGCATTATAAGCAAGTGATTTGGAGTGGATTTGCATGGTTTGGTTAAATCAATCAACCACCCTTTAATTGACACAAAATCATAAGGTTTAAGCTAAAATTAATTGGTTTTTGAATGATTTATAAACCTTGTGAATTTGGTAATACTTTGATTGGTTGTTTTGATTACTTGTAGGTGAAGAAAAGAAAGAAACAAGGAAAGCGTGGCCTAAGGAAGAAGAAAAGCGTGGTGCATCAAGAGACCAAGGAGCATCGCTCTCTTAGTGAGCACAGCACTCTCTATTTGAGCGCTACCCAAATCCAAGAAAGCAAAAGGCAAAGAATGCTGCGCTCTCTCTCTTAACCGAGCGCTACAAGGAACCAAGGAAACAAGGCAACAAACATAGTGCTCGGTTAACTGACTTACCTTTATCGGGCTCCACTTCAAATAAATTCAAGGTGCAATGTTTGCTAGTGAAGCCACAAAGTTTTGAACTCATGAACCAAGAGAAGGAAGGAGCGCTACTTGCAAGGAAAATAAGCCAACATGGCTTCACTAGGAATCGAACTTGGGAGCTTTCACTTAAGGAAGAAGCGCTTGGGCAAAGAAGAGAAGCCAAAATGGCTTTGCTGGGGTTCGAACTTGAGGCCTTCCACCCAAGGCAAGGCGCTACCTCTCTTTGCTTCACAAAAGAACCTAGCTCCATAAGTGCTTCCTTCATGGTTTGAAGCTGGGGCTCATTAACAAGGCAAGGGGCGCTCAGTTCACTCAATTAACTGAGCGCTACTCCTCCCTGCAGCCTTCAAGAAATTGGCACGCTAGGAGGCAGTACCAAGGAGCTTGTCATGCACCAAATTGGCATGCCAAAAGCAAGGTGGAGCGCTGCGCTCTCTTTGTCAACTGAGCGCTATGAGGCTGACACGGGCAAGCCTTGGCACGACATCAATTTGGCAAGACACAAAGCAAGGGGGAGTGCTGCGCTCAATCAGTTAACCGAGCACTCTACTGGGAGCAACACCCATGGTCCAAATTCAATTAAAATTCTATTTAAATTCAATTATTCACCAAATTGAAAGGCCGATTCCAAATTCTAAAATTCAAAAATAGGAAGTGTATAAATAGAAGTTAGTTTGACTTGGAGAGGTCCTTTTTGACACTTTTACTTTTCATTTTTCATTTTTGAGCTCATCTTAGATTTTAGCTTTGGGTTTGGGAATGGGGATTGAGAATTGAATTCTCTTCTTTGTTCTTACTTCTACACTCTTCACTCTTTGTTTTGAATCTTGGATTGAGAATCGAAGGAATTCTGTTTCATTCTTGTTCTGAGATCTCTCTTTGTTTACTTTCTGCATAATTTCAAGGAATTGTGATTTGGATCTAAGTTTTCTTTACTGCTTTCATCTCTATTTCTTCTACAATTATTCTCTATTGGATCAAGGAAGGAATTGAGATCTAGACTTGTTTTCTAGTCTCATTCAGTCCCTGAGATCTTCAACTTCTCTTTTAGATTTTATAATTGAGTTGAATTCACTTTTTGTATTGCTTCTTCAAGTAATTTTTCTTTTCTATTTGAGATCTGCTGCACTTCAATTCATCTTTTACTTCTCTGATTGATTACAACTTACATTCTCTTGTTTAATTTTAAATTCCCAGCTCCCAGATCCTTTTACTCTTTCAGTAATTTTACATTTCTTGCACTCTAAGATTCTGCCATTTACATTTCTTGTAATCTAAGTTTTAGTCATTTACATTACTTGTTCTTTAAGATTTAGCTCTTTTACTTCTTTTGCTCTTTAATTTACTGTCAATTCCCCCTCTCAAATCACTCAAATCAACACTTGTTTGCTTGACTAAATTAACCACCTAACTAAAATTGCTCAATCCTTCAATCCCTGTGGGATCGACCTTACTAATGTGAGTAATTACTACTTGATGCGACCCGATACACTTGCCGGTGAGTTTTGTGTTGGATTGTTTTCCACACATCAATCATTCCCCTCAATTTCACCGCTAAATCACTCATCTATTACACCATATATCACTACTAACCCAAAATTTTAAACTCAATCATAAATCCACACTTATTGTCATCATCAACCAACAACAACATTAACAACCAATACAAATCCTCATTAGTTCCAATAATCATCACCAAGCAATATCTAACATTAACCAAATCCATCATAATCTTTATTCCTCCAATTATCCTCATAAAACTCACATCCTCCACCAATTATCATCAACATTAATATTCATACTCCTCATCAATCAATCTCAACATTAGCAATCATTATCAATATTTATATTACCACAATCAATATACACACTCATCAACATCAACCAACATCATAATATATCATTACCACCAATAACCCTCATACCCCTTATCAACACCCAAACATCATCAAATATTATCAATTCAATGCTATCATAAGGTCAACTAGCCTAAGTGTCCAGTGATATTACATATTACATATGGGAGACCGAAACCATACCTTGGCCACTCCCCAAAATGCACACCGCACCAAGATTGAAGTCCAACAAGCTTTCAACTCACCAACAAGCCACCAAAGCTCAAACTAACATCATATATATATCAAAATCAAAACCTAAGATACACAAAACAACTAAACACAAGATTTTAGTGAAACCTTACCTTACCCAACGAGATTAGGGGTAAAATCTAACAATTACCCGCTACTAGAGATCACCTAAACAAGCAAAACCACAAAATCTACTCAAAACTATAACCCTAAAAATGCAGAATTCTAGGGCTGGACACTGGAGCTTGAGACGTGATTTCTTACCAGGTTTGATTAGATAGAAACAAAGAAGTCGACAAGAGCTTCGCGTGGCCGTAAACAGCTCATCAATCGGAGCTCCGTAGCTCAAGTTATGGCTTGAGGAAGATGGAGGTGAATAGTAACCAAACTCTCATCTCCTCTCCTCTCTATCACCATCGCTCTCTCACTTTCTATGCATCAAATGAGCTGAAATACTCATTAATGGGTTTATATAAGGCCCAACTTGGAACCGGTCCAACCCGTTAGCGTTTTTAGCCTGTTTGGCCCATTTTGGACCAAAGCCTTTAAGATTAGTGCCCGGTTTTCGATTATATTTTTTTTTCCTTTTCAAAATAATAAATCAATTTTCAAAATCTTATTTTTCAAAATACGTGGTACTGGACAGGCTAGAGCCGGTACTGCTGGCTTAAGTATCAGTACGTATTTTTACAAAAACTTTTCGAAAAAGATACATTTTCTAACTCAGAAAAATCTATTGAATTCAAATTTCACCTTTATAATTTCAAATTAAAAATTCTAAATTTTGAATCTACTCTGGACACTAAAATTATTTTATTTAAAATGATTTTACGTGAAAAACTCTGGTCCTTACAGGTTGTACTTGATATTGATAATGAGATGTTTGTTGAAAATTGACTTTAAAACTGAATTGATGAGTTATATGCTGATAGACTGTGGTAATGGAAAGAGATAGGCTGAAGAGAGTGTTGGATAAAAGATTTAGAATGTATGTTGTAGCTATACCCAGTTTCAGATTTGAATGGAGTAGGTTATCGGGTAGGAAGCCCTTTTGATACGCTTGTGGTCCTTTTCAATTATAAACTATTCACCGTACTATTTTGTAAACTAAAGAAGTTTCTTTATTGCTTTTCAAAGTAATACTTTCCATAAAGCATTTTTCAAAAGGTTATTACAAGGATAAATTACTTTTAAAATGAAACTAATTCTATTTGCAAGTATTTCTTTGCTTTGATGGTATTCCCGTCCCTACTGAGAACGTGTGGTTTGTTCTCACCCTAATATCTTCCACCCTTTTAGTGACACAGGTTTGAAGACTCAGTTTGAAGCTACGGGCGGTTATTGACTTTACTTATGAATTAAGTTACTTTCATAGAGTTCCCTCGCTTGTTGCTTAAAATTTTTATTTTATACAGAGGGATAGGTGTTGTATCTGAGCTTTGTTTTGATTTACTTGTATAAGATTTATTATTATTAGTAATTATGTGATTATTATTACTTGGTGATGTGTGATATATGATTTTTAATGAGTTGAAAACAATTTTCTAGCATTTTATTAAAGATCGAAATGCGATATTGAACTAAAGGCTCAATATTAAATACTTAATAAGGAAAACAGGTTAGTAACGCCTTACTTTTGGTACGATCATGACGTATTGGAAGTTGGGTCGTTACAAGTATCTTAATCATCATCATTCTCATTAACAATTTCATTATAATCATCTTTCTCGCTAACAATCTCATAATCATCATCATTAATTCTCCTCTTACTTCATTCCCAAGTTATCACCTTTCCTAACTTCTTCTCATTACTAGGCATACTATTCTAATTCAGGACTAAAAGAATGAAACTAGGGTCTTGGAAGTTAAAATTTGGTTTTAAAAACACAAAACTCAAATTTGTTGAAAACAGGGTCACGTGTACGCATAGATCACGCGTATGCATGGGTCACACGTACGCGTGAGTGCCAAAAATCCTAGGTCACACGTACGCATGCGTCACGGGTATGCGTGGGTCCGTATTTGGACCAAGACCTGTACGCATAGACCTCCTCGCGTACACATGTGAACCTGGTAGGATCGACCGGTCAGGTACGAGAAATTTCGCGAACGCAAAATCTCCGAGCCACGCGTACGCATGGGCCACATGTACGCGTGGATGCACATTTTTGTCCATTGCGTGTGCGTGTAGGATGTATGCATTGACCCTAATTTCCAATGCTTCATAAATCTTTCTACAAAATTCCTTTTTCAATCATTCTTAAACCGTTGGATAGATCGTTGAATGAAATTTCATAAAAATCCAATTTTGAAGAATCTCCAACTCCAAGGACCGAGTTACAGACCGCCGAAGTTGGTCAAAAATAAGTTTTTACATAAAAACAGAAATCACCAATTTTCCCAAGATTCACAAGCCAAATTCATTTTCAGTCATCCAATTGACCAAAACCCAATCATATTCATATATTTACACTTAACCAAATCCAAACCTACATCATCTACACAATTTTCACCTCAAATGCATCCATTCCACATTCCAAAAACCTCATTTCCTACTATTTCATTAATTAATCACATTCTCATATATTGCATACCAATCCTTTATTCAATCTCATACATTATCACACAATTCAATCATCTCTTACCGTCGTTATCTTTTGTGGCCTCCGATCTAAATTCACAATTCAATTCATATTTCACAAACCATTAATCATCATCCAATTTATCAAATTTCTCAACATGCCAAATATGCAAATCCACACAATTCTCAACTCAGTCATTAATTTACACAACATATCAACTATACATATTAATATCAACCATTTACTCAATCCAAACCTAATCCTAGGGGCATCTAGCCTAGGAATTCTCATCATACCGCACGGTACTTAAATAAAACTTAAACCGTATCTCTTGGAAGTTAAGTTTAAGCTCTCACTTGGGAGTATCCACCAAGACTCAGCTCCAAGCTCCACCAAACACTTTCACAAGCAAGATTCGAGTTCCAAAAGTGTACCCAATACTCTAATACACACATTACATACATACATCGACTAAGGGCACACAAAATCTCATAAATTACAAGGGTTAGAGGGTTCTTTACCTTAACCCACGAAAATGGTTGATGAAACACATCAATAGCTCATACTAAAGCACCCCTAAACAACCAAAATCACAAGATTTCTCAAATCGAAAGCCAAAACACATTTTTGGAGGGAAACATCAAAATTGGGCAGAGAATAACAAAATACTCACCACAATACCTTAATAGAATCGATGGGGACAAGAAGAGCAACGCGTGGCCATAAACGGCTTATCGATTGGAGCTCCGTAGCTCAAGTTATGGTGGTTTGAAGATCAAGAGGGGTTAGAGTTTCGGTTTCCTTTTCCTCTCTTTTCTCCCACCGTGAATCACCCAAAAAAAAGGGTTTGTGGCTGCTGAATAGCCTTAATAAGACTATATATATGTTGGGTCTTGGGCCTGCTTGGACCCAGTTTACTCAGTTTAACCCGTTGGCCCAATTTCGGGCCAAAACCTTTTCGATTAGCGTTTTAAATTGTATTTTAAATATTACTATCTTCTAAAATTATAAATTCTTATTTCCTTACCTTATTCACTTCAAATTATTTCCTTAGTTACAGTACCGAACAGATCTCAGCCGGTACTGCCGATCAAATTTTCACTGCATGTTTTTATGCAGAAAACTATATTTTCCGACTCAGAAAAATCTATTGGGTCCAAATATCATATTTAAATTATCAAATTCTAATTGCTAAATTTCTAACCATATTCTCTCATATTTAATTTATTATTTAACTAACTACGGTTTGACCGAATTTTACATAATACATATATTCTAACTTTAATAATATATAAATATTATTTTTTTCATAATCATATACTAATACCCACATTTAATTTTTTCCATAATGTTTGTTACTAATATTATAATTAATATATATATATATATATATATATATATATATATATTGTATTATATAAAACACGTATTAAACCAGTCTTTTTCTTATAGACATTTGGTATTATTGACAAAGAAATACTGTTATTATTTTAAAGGATTCATTTTTTATGTTTTGATAACTTATTAAAATTATATGGCATACTATCATTTTAGCAGTATTTTTTAACTTAATTATTTGGATATATTTGAATTTGATAAAAAAAATTTATAGATGTAAAAAAATATTAAAATTAAAAAAAATTAAATATTAAATATTTAACTCAAATAGATGTAACTTACTATATTTAAATATAATTAGCATCTAGATTGACAAAAATATTTCGGAATGAAATATTATGAATGTAATATACTATAAATTATTGTGTAAAAGATAATCCCGATTGCAAGAATACAAAAGAGAAAAGAAAGCATACTTAAACCAGAACGTACACGTCAATATATTTGGCGCTAGAGTACAACTACTCTTGTAGAATAATATAACAATAAATACTTAAAAAAATTAATACAAATATTCTAATTTCAATAATATATAAATATTATCTTTCTCATAATCATGTATTAATATCGACGTTTCTTCCATAAAAAATTTGTTACTAATATTATATATAATAAATTAATATATGTAAAGTATTATACAAAATACGTATTTAAAATATTTTTTTCATAATATTTTTCTCCTTTTTGATTTTTGTTTCTGAACTACATCTTTTCTTTTCTGTAACACCTTTACTGGCAGCAGATCTCAGTGACAACAGCCTCATTCTCCGGCAATAGAGGCATACCCGGCGGCCAGAAGCTTTGGCAGTGGCGGATCTGGCAGCAACGGCAGAATGCGATGGCTTTTCAACGGCGATGCACTGCACAGCGGTAGCTCCCTTGCGGTGCATCTCTCTTTCTCTCTTCACGAACGGCAACGGCATTTGGCGGTGGCGGCACGATGGCGGTGACAGAATTGGCCTCTCATCTCTCGAGCATCTCTCTTTCGCGATGGCGCAGTTGGCAGCAGCAAGGACAAATGACGGCAATACGGTTGACAGGATCGGTGACGACGAACAAAAGTGGCAGCTCCCCGGACGACGGCGGCGGTGCAAGCAGCAAGACGGAGTGGTGGCGGCTAGCTCCTACTCCTCTGGTGCTCTGCCTCTCTCTCGAATCTCGCTCTTCTCTCACAAGCCTCACTTAGCGCTGGCAAATATATACCCTATCTGTAGCACTACAACAAATATGGGCTTTAGCAACGCCAAATTTTACAACGCATTAAAACCGTTCTCTTAGATAGTTTTAGACAACGATTTTTTATAATGTTACTGTTGAATTTAATTTTTCATTATTTTATAGCAACAAACTAAAACCGTTCTCTTTGACTATTTTAAAGAACGATTTTATAACCGTTACCATGATTTATTTTTAAGCAACGGTTTTTTATTGTTGCTTAAATAATTGTACAAAAGAAATGCATAAAAACCATTGCCAAAATGCTACGCTTTCAAACTGTTCTATTAGACTGTCATAGACAATGATTTTTTCAGTGTTGCTGTTGAAATTCAATTTTTTATTACATTATAACAACAAAATAAAACCGTTTTCTTTGACTATTTTAAAAAACAATTTTCCAACTATTACAACAATTTTTTATCAAACAATAATTTTCTAATATTATTTAAATACATATAAAAATAATTATAAATTATCATACAAATTTAAACAATTTTTTTATAAATACTAAATTTATAGAATACTAAAAGACTATTGATATAACTATATAACAAATATTATTTTTGAAAAAAACAAAATTAAAATGAATTTATAATAAATATTATATATTTTTATTATAAATAATTATTTTGTTATAAC
The DNA here is from genome assembly GCF_003086295.3 of Arachis hypogaea. Taxonomy (NCBI): domain Eukaryota; kingdom Viridiplantae; phylum Streptophyta; class Magnoliopsida; order Fabales; family Fabaceae; genus Arachis; species Arachis hypogaea. The sequence goes on along the minus strand of NC_092044.1, from coordinate 60,406,213 downwards.
AAATATATATTTTTTGTTAGAAATAATTATTTGAATTTAGTAATAGGTTGATAAATAATATTTTTAAATAATTTTAATATAGTATATTAGATTTTAAAATTATTATTCTCTCCACCAATTTTTATTAAAATATCTATTTCATCTATATCTCTTTATAAAATCCAAAATTTCTAACTCTAAATTCCTAAATTAAATAAAAAAACCCTAATTCCCAAATTCCAAAACCCTGAACACCCCCGTCACTGAGCACACAACCCCCATGCATAAGCGTAACACACACACACACGGACAAGAGAGGATGAAGGAGAAGAGGACAGTGCCGGTGGGTTAGGTGCCGCCGTCGCCATTGTCGACAAGTCCGCAGGAGAAAGAGAGTTTGCAAAGGGAAAGTGAGTGATGGAGAAGAGAAGCCGCACCAACCCCGCAATGCCACTACGTCGTCGCCTCCATTGAGCGGTCGCTATCATCGTGAGAGAAAGGAGAAGGAGCCGTCGAGGGGTTGTTGAGCTGCTACCGTCACCGTCGGGTGCATTTCTGTCACAGAAGCTTCCATTTTCGCCGCTGTCATGTTGCGGAGAGAAAGAACTGCACACGAGCCAGGGGTCAGGGAAAGGCAGCCACTGCCGTTGCATCTTGGCTACGCCGTCGTTCAATCCCATCACCGTCAATAAAGTCGCATGGAGCATTTGTCGTCGTCACCCTTGTTGTCGCGTCTGTAAGGAGAAAAGGTCACGTGGAGGATGGAGAGCCGCTGGGTGCCACCGTTGTTTCACTGTGGCCATGGAAAGGAAATAGGGAAGCTGCTACTTGGAATTTGAGAAAGGCGGCTCTGTTCTACCTCTGTTCTGGGTTCTGCAAGTTACTGGAGTTTTCATCCGCCGGGAACCAGCTTAGGGTGAGCACGGGTCGGTTTGGTTAGGGTTCAAGGTAAAATTAGAACCGAACCAATCAAAATATAATTGGTTCGGTTTGGTTTGAATTTGCGTTTTTTGTACATGGACCCGAACCAAACCAAATCGATTACGAACGGATTGGTTTGGTTCGGGTAATTGGGTACCCGATGACTTTGAAATTCATTAAAAAAACGAATTTTTATCTTAAAAATTCAACAAGTACAATAAATGTGTAACATCAATAGAAATAATCCAAACATGTTAAACACCAAATACATTAAAAACTAAACTCATTAAAATCAAAACATATTAATAGTGAATAATCTTTGTCTAATGGAGATACAAAAGTGCAATAGAAATATTAGAAGCTAAATACAAAAGTCTAGTGAATAATCTTTCAAATAAGCTAAAATCAAAACACATTAAAATCCAAACATTCGAAGTTAAATACAAAGGGGAAATAGAAATATTTGTCTAGTTTTCAAAGTGTTAGGGTTACGAGTTGCAAAACTCACTAAAAGCCATATTTTTTTATTTTTTTATTTAATTAATATATGTTCGGGTTCACGGGTTGGTTCGGGTTCTGCACCCCTAGAACCGATACCCGAACCGATCAATAACAAAGGTCATCAGTTTGGTTCGGGTTGGACCCGATTACCCGTTGGTTCCATAACCAATTTAATTTGTTCAGATCAGGTTCGGACGGGTAATTGGATACCTGCTACCCGTGCTCACCCTAGTGCTGCTGCCATGGGAGCTGGTATTGAAACCGCTGATGGCGCTGCTGTGTTTAGTGATTTTCGCGAGTTGTGACATCGAGGTAGGGAATATTTTATTAGATAAAATTTTTTAAACTTTGAATGCCTGAAAAGTTTACTGGATTGTTACGAATAGTTGAATGCTTCATATGTAATGGATTTGGATGTGGATTAAATGTGTGGCTGGTTGTGCCTTTTGTTGATTTTACGATAGTAAGGTAAAACATGTTGGTATGTGTATGCTGTAGTCCGCAAGAGTGTGTTGAGAAGATACATGTATATTGTTGTTTTGATTTTGATTTGGAAACTGGTTCTCTAAAAATGCTATTCTAGTTTTATTTTTCTTTTTATATTGATTTGGTATAGTGCTGTTCTAATTTTGATTTGGTAATTGGTTCTCTGGAAATAGACAACATTTCGACAAACTAAACATATTAGTACATATCAAGAAATACCCGTGTTGCTTTTAAATTGATCCTAAATGGTTGTTAGTAGTAGAAGCCTACAAGAAAATAAGGAAAAAATTCCTATAGCTGTTTAAATGCTCTCTTTACCAACTTTGTTTCTTATATTCTAATTCACAGTTTAAGATAGCCCTTTTTTCGACTTTTCACTTTCTTCAGGATTGAAATTGTAGATAAATGCTTTTGCCATGACATAGTGGAATAGATTGTTGATTCTTTGGTGAGCTTTACATCTTCCATTAAATTTAAGTATCTCCAGCACATCTTTATCTTAGAATTTCATTTATTCAGCTGCTAAAATGTCTTTAGTGTTGCTCTTAGTTGTAGTCTCTTATCTCGTTAACTCTATTTGTACCAGCTAGTCTTGATTAACATCTATCTAATGTGAGTGGCTTAACATTCTGGTAACAGTTCATGGTTTCTTTTTCCATATAATTACTTAAATTTCCATTAGGAAAGAGTGGTAAGTGAAACAAATGATGCATGGTGCATTTCTACCCTAAATAGACTTAAAGAAGCTTCGCCAATGAGCTTGAAGGTTTCCCTAAGGCCAGTGAGTTTCTTTTTCTTGTCAAAACACATTTGAGTTCTCGATTACTATGCTTTCTTCCTTCTATTCGAGAAGCTACTTCCTATAATGTAAACCGTCTAACTTTTTCTTGTTAAAACTCATTTGTGTTCTTGATTTCTGGTGACTTTTGTGAGGTAATGAACATTACCAGCATTACAAATCCAACATCATTCAAAGATGAGGTTTCTAGGTGGTCTATAAATGTGAGACATTCTTCGCCTTTGAGCTAGCTTTGGGGCTGAGTTAAAATAGGTTATAGATTTCTTGTCTCTTGGCAATTTGTCCATCAATTGTTGTTACTTTTACGCTTGCAGTTGAGTTAAAGACTCCTGATATTATTCTTAATTTCTACTATTTACTTTGATGTTGTCAAATGATATATGTTTTTAGTCCAATTGTGTAGTTATTCTTTTTTTTAATTATTCTTATTTTTTTCAAATTAATATAGGCACATCTGCAAGTTGAGAATGAAAAGTCTAAAGAATCAACAATTAGAGTTTTCCAATCCATATTTGAGAAAGAGAAGGCAAGGGGAGTGTCATGTAATGGAAGAGTTATCACACCAACTTTGTTGAAGAAAAATGAAGAAATTGTCAACCTTAGGCTATAGTATTATGGTATTTTGAAAAATGATGATGATATAAGTAAAAGTAGCAATGACCTAGACTAGTATTATGTTATTTTACAATGATGATATAATGCGATTGTAGATCTTACAACAATTTTTATAAGTCAAATTTGATAGCAAATGTTCAATAAGTTTTCTTTAGTAATTTGATTCAAATAGTTCAGGTTATTTATTGACACTAAATTAAAAAAATAAGTTGGAACTAATTTCATTAGTGAGAAAACTATTGTAAATAAAGAATTATATCTTACAAAAAACCATCGTCAAAAGTCATAAAAAGCAATGGTGTTAAAATCGTTGTCAAAGACAACTATAAAATGGCAATGGTATTAAAACCGTTGCCAAAAAATAACACCAATGGCAACGCTTTAAAACCGTTGGCTTTGTGAATAATAAAATTACAACAGTTTAAAATCGTTGCCTATTCAGTTACGATTTTAAATCGTTGGATCATTAATGAGAACGGTTCTAAACCGTTTCTTATCGAGTAAGGGTTCAAAACCGTTGTTTAAAATTTTCCTTCAAAACAGTTGTCTATGCCACTAACTTTGGCAATGGCTTTTTTGTTACCGTTGCCTTAGGTAAAAAACCATTGCCTATGAGCATTGGTAACGGCCGCATATACCACAGGTCAAAAACCATTGCCAAAGCGTTGCCTAAAGTTTTAGGAACGATTTTTCGATATACGGAAACAGTTTTTTACCGTTGCAAAAACCCTTATTTGTTGTAATGCAAGTACTTAACCCAGACCAACCTGTTCAGGTAGGGTTGTCTACTCGACCCGCTGCGGGTAGGATAGGATGCGATACGAGTCTTTCTGCGGGTGGGGTAGGGTACGGGTTCAAGGTATACCCTTCCCTACCCTACTCGCAACTTTAATATATTACATAATATACATGTAAAAATTATGTATGTAGTAAGAAAGCGAGTGTTGAACTCACAATCTTCCTCTTATAAAAATTTAAAATAACCACTAAACTAGTTGATGATCATATTATTTGTAATTTTATATTAGATTTCTTTAAGATTTTATTATTTTTAATTTTAATTTGAACTTATTTTTTTATTTTCTATTTTATTAATATGTATGAAATTTGGAATGGTTGAATTTTATATTTGTTTAAAAAATTTTTATTTTTCTGTTGGTAGAGTCGGATAGGGTAGGGTTTAAAATTTTAGGGTGCGGGTAGAGTTAGGGTTAAACGATTCTCAACTCGCAGGTAAAATAGGGTAGATTTTTAAAAAAGATTTCAATTCGCGAGTAGGGTTAAGGTAAAGTCCAAACCCTACCCTATCTTACCCATTGCCAGCCCTACCCTCATGTGTTTGGGAAAAGGGAGATTTTGGTGGCTGAAGGAGAAAGGAAGAAGGGAGAGTGAGTGTAGTGTGTTAGGGTTTGGGGTGGTGTGGGTTAGTTTAGGTATTTTTGTTAAAAATAAGGGTAGTAGTGTAATTTTATAAAATAAATAAAAAGATAGAATAATAATTAAAAACCAAATTAAATATAAAATATTCATATTTAAAAATATCTTTTAATTTCCAATCTGTAAAGTATTTTCAGTTAAATACTAATTTAGTAAAAATTGGAGATAAGTAAATTAATTCTCCTTTATTTATAAAATAAGATTAAAAATCTAAATACTAAAATTAAGGTATATAAAATACTCATTATTTTTCAATTATAAAGACTCTAAATTATAAATAAGAATTTGTCTGATTTATATACGAAATCTCAAAATTATAATCTCAAGTAAATACAATAAATCATAAATAATTTATTAATAATTTTTGAAAATTCATGGTTTTACACTTTTTCTATATTGTTCTCTTTTCTCTTTTATTTTTTTTTCTTTCGTTGTTTTTATGTTTTTACTTCTCTATATTTCATTTTTCTAATTTAATTTTTTGGATTTCAACCTTAAATCTAGATTTTAATAATTTTGTTAGTGTATTTTTTTGTAGTATAATAATTCTCTTTTATGGATATTTTGAATTTGATATTATACATTTTTAAAGTCTAAAAAAATACTTTAAGAGATACTTGTTGTTTATGAAAATTTTTGCAATTTTAATAAATATTCATATTTATTCGAAGAAGAAGAGAAAATATTTTACTGTAATGCAGCATGTTTGAATATATTAAAAAATAAACAGATTTTGTTTTATTTTTTTGTTTTAAGAATTTTTGTAATATAAATATTGTACTTCCTATTAATTTACAATACACCTTAAAAAATATTTATTTATTTATTTATTTTGTAGATTTAGATCTCATGTTTCTTTTGATATATAAGTGCTGTTTGACTTTAAATGAATAAACAATTATTTCTTCTCTGAAAAAAAATTGTCTAGAGTTGTATATAAATAACTATTCTTAAATCAAGTATGCACTCCTACTACTCTGATGTGAATATAATTACAGTAATGCTACGTTACCAACTTTTTTTCTGCCAAAATCTGCCAACCTAAGTTGGGCTGGACATGAAGCCCATCCACTAAATAAAGCCACATCTAAGTTAACCATGGTTTAATCTTAATTTACCACGTTAACCTAAATTACCATAGCACCAAATTGACTGACGGTGGACCGTGTCTCCCAACCTTCCTTATCCGCATCCAAGGCCAAATAAAATCCTTTGTTGCCGTCTCCGCCGGTCTCCGCCGTCAAGGGAAAGTCAACTCCGACGGACCACCAGACCATCACGTCTAGGCCACGGTCCAATATTCGCTGCGAAGCTGTTTGGTCTGTTACGTATGCTCATCAGAGGAGCCTTAAAGACGCATCTGGGTGTCCGGCCTTGTACAAGGCGCAACAACCCAACGCTTCTCTCCTCAGGTAGTGGCAGAATTCGTAGGCCTATGTGGGTTCGCTAGAAACCCCGTGGCTTTCTTGAGTCACTATTGCCACCAAGAGCCACTCGTTCCCTAGCAGAGGAGCCCGAAAAGAAGCGTGTCTTCCCTAGGGCACCACTGCGACACTACGAGGTTAGTGGGTATTTGAGATTTAAATTAGATGCTTGTATAGGTGTGTAAATCTGAGTATTACATTTCTTGAATTGAGAAGGATTAAACATGTGTCTGTGTCTTTTGGCTGTGAATGAACTTGGGTGTTGGTGTATTGAAGTGTTTTTTTGGTGATCTTGTTACTATACAAACGAGGTTGCTTATACTAGGTTGGATCAGTTCTTTGACAAAAATGGTGTGATCAGCTATTCAAATTTTTTTTCGTCGTGGTTATTTGTAGTTTATTCTGTATGTCTATGTTGTGTTATTTGCAGACAGGAAAACATTGATTAGTGTAGTGTCGCTGTAGTCACCCTCGTTGACGAAGTTGTTGTCGTTGTCATATTATTTAGTACATTTTCATCGGTTTTGAGATTTTAAATTGTTGCAGTCACTTTATTGATATAATTTATGTATGATAGAAGCATGTTATAATATAATTTATTAAGTGTAACTTATTTTAGTAATATGATTTATTCATATGTGTCTTTATTAAATTTTGAGATTATTGTGGGTATGTTTGCCTTTTTGACGTGTGTATTTTCGTTCTCAAGTTGGTAATGTTATTTTATAATTAGGCTAAATAATTGATGTACTCGTTGTTTGTGTTTAAAAGTGAAATGAGATCCAATTTTTTTTATTTTAAATGGTTTGTCGTTTCTTGATCCACTGAGTTACAGTGGTGCAAATTGTTTATGTGATTGGTGCGGTCTGTTTTAACATGTTGCTCTTATGGAAGAAAAAGTTTCTATAACCTTTTTGTTTCAAAATTGATGTTGTATTTTTTGGGTCTATCAATTTTCGTTTGAGAGTACAAGAAGTTAACCTTAAATTTGTCTTGTTTATTTTTCTTTTCTTTTCACCTTAATTTGCTTAATGTGACTTTTTCATAGTGACTTGATGTGTCCTATAGTGAGTTTTCTTGTGATATACATAGCAATAAATTCAATTGAGAATCACAATATATTTTGAGCAATGCATTGAGATCCATGAGTTTTTTATTAGATATTTGCGATTTTAGGAATGGTTAAATGAGCTTTATATTAGCAAATTGAATTTGTATTTTTTGGCTCTATAATTTTTATTTGGGAGTACACCAACTTATCATTGCATGTGTCTGGTTCATTTTAGATCATTTACTCAAATTTTTTTTGCTCAGTTTAATTTGCTTAATGTGTGTTGTTCATGATAGGTTAATGTGTATTTTGGAGAATTTTCTTGTTATACATGGAGCCATATATTTAAGTTGAGAATGAGTGTATATTTTAAGCATACATATTCTTTCTTGTTTATTTTTAGCAATACTCTGTGTTTTTTTTCAACTTAATTTGTTTAAAGTGACTTTTTCTTAGTGACTTAATGTGTTTTGTAGTGAATTTTCTTGTGATACACATAGGAATAAATTCAGTTGAGAATGACAATATATTTTGAGCAATGCATTCAGATCCATGTGTTTTTTGTTAGATATTTGCGGTTTTAGGAATGGTTAAATGAGCTTTATATTAGCAAATTGAATTTGTATTTTTTGGCTCTATAATTTTTATTTGGGAGTACACCAACTTATCCTTGCATGTGTCTTGTTCATTTTAGTATCATTTACTCCTAATTTTTTTCTTAGTTTAATTTGCTTAATGTGTGTTGTGCATGGTAGGTTAATCTATCTTCTGGTGAATTTTCCTGTGATATATGGAGCCACATATTTAAGTTGAGAATGAGTGTATATTTTAAGCATACATTATCTTTTTTGTTTATTTTTAGCAATACTCTGTGTTTTTTTTTAACTTAATTTGCTTAATATGACTTTTTCATATTGACTGAATGTGTCTTGTAGTGAGTTTTCTTGTGATACACATAGCAACAAAATTTTTTTCCTTACTGAAATTGGGCATATGATTATACAATTACGTTGACAAGATGCTGTAATTTTTTTTTACGAAATTCGTTGTGATCAATAAGTGTTTTTGTACATCTTTGGTTTCTTCATGATTTACTGTGCAACAAGAGCAATGGCCCACAATGATTTTACAATGGTTGAGGCTTCTTTTAACACGTAGCTGATTTTTTTAAATATTTCTAGGAGTTTTTTGTTAGCAAATTAAGAATATAATTGGTGTGTATAATAATTTGCTGTTGAGAGTGTTCGTACTTTATCTCAGATGTGTCTTGTACATTAGATTAGTGTACTATGATTTTGAGTAGGTTAAATAAATGCTTTTCTCATTATTAATTTCTGTAATGTTACAGTAGTTGACTTTGGATAACACAAGTGAAGATTATAATTGGAATCAATCTCTGCTATTTACGCAGAGACTAACTTATATACATGGGGAAGCTGGTAACAACTCATACACAATTTTCTGTTCTTGTTATAGTTCATATAAATTTTTTTATTCTGATAGTCCCGTCGTATGTTTTCTAGAAATTACTAGAGACAAGATGCTCACCATGTTACATCACCGACTTGTTCAAAGAACTAGAAACCAATCAGGATCAAGCAAAGCTTGATGAGATTGAAGAAATTAGTTTTGGTTTCCTGAAGCTTGTTCCGAAGTGGCAAGTGAGGCAAGGCATAATGGTGATGTTGGCCAAAGCCTATGACATTGAAACAAGCACCCTCAAGCTAGAAATGGGAACATCCGCATTGTGCCGGAGCTCTTTCAGCGTCTTTTTGGTATCCCTCCCGGGGGTGAGTATACCTTTACTTATTACATACCACTAAATTGGTTAGTGTTGTTTCGGTCTTCATGTTCATTGTTAGTATCTACGTATGACAGTATCCATCTTGCCCTATCTTTTACATATCCATGGTGTAGTTGATGACTTCCCACTGTTTGACAGTAGCAATGCTGCTCATGTATCAATTAAAACAAGGTATGATCGATTGAAAACTGTGCAGCTGAGGCATTTTGTCAGGCATTGTTCAATGGATACTGAAGATGACAGGATGGAGTTCAGGAGACACTTCATTCTACTGGTGCTGAAGATGTTTTTGTGCCCGACCGTACATCATGTAATCTCCCTGTGGCACATCGACATAGTCCTTGATGTATCTGATCCAGCGAGATATCGTTGGCCATTGCATATTTTTAATTCTCTAGAACAGGCAATTAAGAAGTACCAACATAAAAAGAACAAATCCTGTGAAGGCTGCATGCTTGGGTTGCTAGTAATGCTGTTAATTTAAAATGCAATGTAATGTGACTAAGATGTGCATCCCTGAAGCTGACATCTTCTTACAATATCTGCAGGTGTTGTACTTTCAGAAGCTAAAGCACGGTGAACTCGAGGGTTGTCAAGAACCCGAGCCGTGGCTTTCCGCATGGACTGCCAAGGAACTTAGCGCTATGGCAGAAACTATTCAACCGGAGGTAATCAATTTATTGCTTATATGTTAAAATAGTCAATTTTTAACTCATAGATTGATTTATGATGCGATTGACTACAAAATGGATTTTTTGAGTGAATGAATATCATGGCTTTGCATTTTATTATTAAGAAATGGAAGATATCGCTAACGGTTGTGTCATTTATTATGTTCGTATTTGATAAATGCTGCGTTAGATGTATGTGTCTTCTTACTAGTTAATGGGCAACAACAGGATTGCGGTGAACCTGGCCAGAATGAAGATGATGACAAGGAGGATGCTGCTATAGAGGAAACTAGTGACCCAAGCCCTGAACAAGTAGACGTGGACCACAGAAAAGTGAGTTAGGATTAACATTTGTTTAGTATTTTTTTTCGTGGTTAAATGTAGATCGTGTAAACTGTAGCTTCAATGATATCGTGAGTTAGGATTACGTTTCTGTAGCTTGTTTGTTGCTCACGCGTTGTCGACATTGATTAGTTTACAAATCGGTTATGTTGCGCATTCAATGATTCAGGTCTCAAAAGATTCACGAGTGACTTTTATTGCGTGTGTCCGGGGATTCTGGTAAGGAAACGTCAATATTAATCATTTATTTACAGTAGAGTTTATGAACTTTTGATAATTCGTACTTGTACAGGAAATGGTTTTGGTCCCAAAGAATCTGGAAAACTATCATGATGGACTGAATCCAACGTATGTCGGATTGGGTCAAAACGTTGGTGTTGATACTAGTTATTTCGATAAGGAAATCGCTGCAAATAAAAATTGGGTACGTATGTTTGCAGTGCAATAACTTACTATACTCGTAGCACTATCACAAAAGATATTTGTTTTTCTTTGTAAATGCAAGTAATATACCTAGTTACAATGGTTGGTTGTGCAGTGGTTTTTCCCTGTATGTATCACCCGTCACTGGTGGGTGTATGCATTTGATGTATCTGGCAAAAGGTTGTTTGTACTGGATAGCATATACAGTAAACCTGATACAGCACGGAGTAGGCTAGATTCATATGCGGTACCTCACCAGCCCATCCCTATTAAGCTCTATTTAACCGTTCTTCTAGTATTCCGTTTAAGTTTAGTTGTTTGTGTCTTAGGCGAGGATCATTGAAGACATTGCACATGTGGCCATCCCAACATATAGGCCCACACAAAAAGGCCTGCCTTGTACTTATGCCTCTGTGCCAATGCAGCCAAATGGGTGACTCTTCCCTCCAAGATCTCGCAATGTATTAATTGTTTAGTTACAATGGGTTGTTCCACTAATAAAATTGCATTTTTTCCGTTCGCTTAGATTTGATTGTGGTGTGTATACAATAAAATAAATGGAGTACTGGACCGAAGACAAGAAACTAAATGATTGGGAATATGTGAGCTCGCTAACCTATATACGTTATTACCATATTTTGTATTCACATGTCAATGTCTGTACCACTAAGCATTTCTTTAACATTGATTTTTATATGTAGGACGTGGTCAAGTTATACAGGCTGAAAATAATATTGGACATCATCCTATGTCACAAGAATATATCCATTGGAGCTGCCTTAAATGCCCTTGACAGCCGTGCTCGACCTCCTATGTGCCACAACCAACCAAGGAACAAACGTATGGAGGTTAGAACTCCATTCACAGCTCCTGATACAAAGAGCATACTTCGGCGGGTTGGAGGAAAGCCGAAGAAAAAGTCCACCAAAAGGATCTAACATATGGGAAGATGAAGGTTCCAGATAACTCCTTGTTTACATGTGGAGGGAATATCCTCACATCCTATGCTATATTTTGTTGGGACTAGACAAATTACTTTTCCTACACAGTGGGACTATTTATTTTGGATTGTTAGGTTGTTTATAGGTAGTTGCACTATAGACCTTAACAAACTTTGTTGGTTAATTCAACGATAATGCATTTCATGTTTATATGGATTTTGTCTTTTGCACCTTGGTTTGGGATAATTTTGTGCACATACTCGACAACTAATGCATTCTTTAAGTGTAATTATTGTCAATGAATACACTTGTTGAGGTTCCTACATGTCTCTGGATGTCTCTACTTATCTTAGTCATGCATTGTTACTCACATTTTGCATGCAGGTGACTGAAAACATAACTTTGTTCTGGTGGAGGTGTAAATTCTAATTTATGTGTCTGTTTTAGCCGTAGATTCTTACAGGTGGCTTTCCACAGATCTGTCACCCAGTACATGTGTTTTTTACCAATGCTTTAGTTTGGATGTTGTTTAAATTCATATGTGTCTTTTCTAGGAGAGGTGTTTTCTGCTGTTACTTGTTGCTAGTGCCTAGATATGGATGGGTCTTTTTCAAGAAGTGTCCTCTAGCAGTGACATTTTACGAGGTGTAACCATAGGGATGTGTCTTTTTCCAAGAAGTGTCTTTAGAGGTGAGTTTCTATGATATGTATTCGTAGGGATGTGTCTTCTACGTGATGTGTCTTTTACAAATGTGTCTTCACAGGGATGTGTCTTGTTCCAGGAAGTGTCTTCTAGATGTAACTTTCTAGGAAATCTCTCCATAGGGATGTGTCTTCTACGATATGTGCCTTTTACGAGATGTGTCTTTAGTGTATTCTGCAAGATCTGTCTTTTGCGATTATAACTTTATATTAGGTATGTTCATGTGGATGTGTCTTCCGCGAGATGTGTCTTACGTGTTTGTTAATCAATATCACATAACCTTCAATGCTTAGCAAATTTTAAAGTTAACAAACTCATCAGGAGTTAACAATATTAATCAATGAACATAAACTCAATAAATAATGATATATCGTTGTTAATAATGTTTATTTATTTAACAAGCTGAATAAATTGGCAATGATTAGAGTAAAAAGATTACTCTTAATAATGGGATATCTCGATACAAATGTATAATAAAAAATCTTTTAAGTAGGCCGAAATGTGTTTAACAACGACAAGAACCCACCATGTTCCTGTGATCAATTCGCTTTCCTAATAGAACAACACACTACATCTTGATTCAATGCTTGATGAACATCCTAAAGATAACAAACATGCATAGACAAAGAGTGAATAACACTAACAACTTTATCCATTTAGTCAAGTTATCAAGTGGTTTGAAACTATGGAAAAAGGAAACGCATACCAGCGGTGGATTCTTCTTCTTTCTTCGCATAGAATTCTTGATTGAGGCGTCGAGTTCAGATCCAAGCCGCTTCATTCTCGGCCGACCCTTCGTTGAAACCTTTGAAGGACCTTGGATATCAGATTCACCAAGATGGGGGTCTCCTTGTGTGACCGTGCCATTTTGTGAACTTGGAACACACCTGGACACCAAGTTCACATGACAATCAAGCAACTTTGACCTTAACTGATCAAGACCCAAATGTAACATGGCCGCTTCTTCTTCACATGTCACAAAATCTTATGCTACATTGTAGAAGTATGAACACAATCGTCTAAATAAGTTGTTGCTTTCGTCCGATCGCTTCTCGTCATGGCTGCTCTTGATGAAAGTGTATTTTCGCTGTACATTCTTGCTCCATCGAGGGATAACATAGCAAGATGGTACTGTGTCTACTCCGTAATAAAACAACACAGAAAGACAGTGGCAATAAATAATACCTCTTGAGCCAAACATGTTACATTCGCACCGAACCTTGTGTGTCTTGGGGTCAAACTCAACACTGTACTTCCAAGATCTAGGCTCCCCATACAATAGGTATTTCTCGTTCATGGTCACTGATGAGCGGATAATTTATACGCTTTTTGGCATTGGTTTTAGGTAGTTTTTAGTAAGTTCAAGCTACTTTTAGGGATGTTTTCATTAGTTTTTATGTTAAATTTACATTTCTGGACTTTACTATGAGTTTGTATGTTTTTCTGTAATTTCAGGTAATTTTTGGCTGAAATTGAGGGACTTGAGCAAAACTCTGAAAAAGGCTGACAAAAGGACTGTTGATGCTATTGGAATCTGACCTCCCTGCACTCAAAATGAATTTTCTGGAGCTACAGAACTCCAAATGGCACGCTCTCAACGGCGTTGGAAATTAGACATCGAGAGATTTCCAGAAATATTTTCAAAAAAATTTATAAAAATCCAAAAAAATTTAGAAAATCATAAAAATAAAAAATATTTGGTGTTTCTTGTTTGAGTCTTGAGTCAATTTTTAAGTTTGGTGTCAATTGCATGCTTTAAAATTTTTCTTTTTGCATTTTTCAAAAATTCATGTATTCATAATGTTCTTCATGATCTTCAAGTTGTTCTTGACAAGTCTTCTTGTTTGATCTTGACGTTTTCTTGTTTTGTGTTGTTTGTTGTTTTTCATATGCATTTTTCGTTTGTTAGAGTCCATGCATTAAAGATTTCTAAGTTTGGTGTCTTGCATGTCTTCTTTGCATCAAAAATTTTTCAAAAATATGTTCTTGATGCTCATCATGATCTTCAAAGTGTTCTTGGTGTTCATCTTGACCTTCATAGTGTTCTTACATGCATCATGTGTTTTGATCCAAAATTTTTAAGTTTTGGGTCATGTTTGTATTTTTCTCTCTCATAATTAAAAATTCAAAAAAATAAAAAATATATCTTTTTCTTTTTTCTCTCCAAATTTTTGAAATTTTGGGTTGACTTGGTCAAAAATTTTTAAAATTAGTTGTTTCTTACAAGTCAAGTCAAAATTTTAATTTTAAAAATCTTATCTTTTTAAATTCTTTTTCAAATTATTTTCAAAATATTTTTCTTATTTTTATATCATATTTTCAAAAATATGCTAACAATTCATGTGATTGGTTCAAAAAAATTTGAAGTTTGTTACTTTCTTGTTAAGAAAGGTTCAATCTTTAAATTCTAGAATCTTATCTTGTAGTTTCTTGTTAGTTAAGTCATTTTAAAAATTAAATCTTTTTCAAAATGCCTTTTTCTTAAAAATCTTATCTTTTTCAAAATTTTATCTTTTTCAAAATTTGATTTTAAAATATCTTTTCTATCTTCCTATCTTCTTATCTTTTTAAAATTAAAAACTTCAAATCTTTTTCAATCAACCAACTAACTTTTTGTTTGTTTCTTATCTTTTTCAAAATCAACTAACTACCTCTCCCTCCCTAATTTCGAAAACAACTCATCTCTTTTTCAAAAATTCTTTTTTGTTTTAAATTTTAATTTTAATCTTATCTTATCTTTAATTTTCAAAAATACTAACCTCTTTTTCAAAATTATTTTTGAAATTCTCCCTCTCTTTTCTTATTCTATTTAATTAATTATTTACTAACACTTCTCTTCACCTCTCTTCATCTAAATATCCGAACACATTCTTCTTCACTCTCCTCCCCTTTCTTCTTCTACTAACATAAAGGAATCTCTATACTGTGACATAGAGGATTCCTCTTCTTTTGTTGTTTTCTTCTCTCTCATATGAGCAGGAACAAGGACAAAAACACTCTTGTCAAAGCTGATCCTGAACATGAAAGGACTCTGAAGAGGAAACTAAGAGAAGCTAAATTACAACAATCCAGTAGTAACCTTTCAGAAATTTTCGAACAAGAGAAGGAGATGGCAGCCGAACCCAATAATGATAACGCAAGGAGGATGCTTGGTGACTTTACCAAACCCACGTCCAAATTTGATGGAAGAAGTATCTCCATTCTTGCCATTGGAGCAAATAATTTTGAGCTGAAACCTCAGCTAGTTGCCTTAATGCAACAAAACTGCAAGTTTTATGGACTTCCATCTAAAGATCCTTATCAGTTTTTAACTGAGTTCTTGCAAATCTGTGAGACTGTTAAGAAAAATGGAGTAGATCCTGAAGTCTACATGCTCATGCTTTTCCCTTTTGCTGTAAGAGACAAAGTTAGAATCTGGTTGGACTCACAACCTAAAGATAGCCTGGACTCTTGGGAGAAGCTGGTCACGGCCTTCTTGGATAAATTCTTTCCTCCTCAAAAGCTGAGCAAGCTTAGAGTGGATGTTCAGACCTTCAAACAAAAAGATGGTGAATCCCTCTATGAAGCTTGGGAAAGATACAAGCAGTTGACCAAAAGGTGTCCATCTGACATGTTTTCAGAATGGACCATATTAGATATATTCTATTATGGTCTATCTGAATTTTCAAAAATGTCATTGGACCATTCTGCAGGTGGATCTATTCACCTAAAGAAAACGCCTGAAGAGGCTCAAGAACTCATTGACATGGTTGCAAATAACCAATTCATGTACACTTCTGAGAGGAATTCCGTGAATAATGGGACACCTCAGAGGAAGGGAGTTCTTGAAATTGATGCTCTGAATGCCATATTGGCTCAGAACAAAGTGTTGACTCAGCAAGTTAACATGATTTCTCAAAGTCTGAATGGATGGCAAAATGCATCCAACAGTACTAAAGAGGAAGCTTCAGAAGAAGCTTATGATCCTGAGAACCCTGCAATGACAGAGGTTAATTACATGGGTGAACCTTATGGAAACACCTATAACTCATCATGGAGAAATCACCCAAATTTCTCATGGAAGGATCAACAAAAGCCTCAACAAGGCTTTAATAATGGTGGAAGAAATAGGCTCAGTAATAACAAGCCTTTTCGATCATCTTCTCAGCAACAGACAGAGAATTTTGAACAGAGCCCCTCTAATTTAGCAAACTTAGTCTCTGATCTGTCAAAAGCCACTTTCAGTTTCATGAGTGAAACAAGATCCTCCATCAAAAATCTGGAGGCACAAGTGGGCCAGCTGAGTAAGAAAGTCATTGAAACTCCTCCCAGTATTCTCCCAAGCAATACAGAAGAGAATCCAAAAGGAGAGTTCAAGGCCATTGATGTAATCAATATGGCCGAATGCACAAGGGAGGAGGAGGACGAAAATCCCAGTGAGGAAGACCTCCTGGGACGTCTCTCAAGCAAGAGGGAGTTTCCTATTAAGGATCCAAAGGAATCTGAGGCTCGTATAAAGACCATAGAGATTTCATTAAATCTCCTTCTGCCATTCATGAGCTCTGAAGACTATTCTTCCTCTGAAGAGGATGAAGATGTGACTGGAGAGCAAGTTGCTCAATATTTAGGAGCTATCATGAAGCTGAATGCCAAGTTGTTTGGTAATGAGACTTAGGAAAGTGAACCTCCGTTGCTCATTAATGAACTAGATACCTGGATAGAGCAAATTTTACCCCAAAAGAGACAAGATCCTGGCAAGTTCTTAATACCTTGTACCATAGGCACCATGACCTTCGAAAAAGCTCTATGTGATCTGGGGTCAAGGATAAATCTTATGCCACTCTCTGTAATGGAGAAGTTGGGGATCATTGAGGTACAACCTGCCTTGTTCTCATTCCAATTGGCAAACAAGTCATTGAGACAAGCTTATGGAGTAGTAGAGGACGTGTTAGTAAAGGTTGAAGGCCTTTACATCCCTGCTGATTTCATAATCTTAGACACTAGGAAGGAAGAGGATGAGTGCATCATCCTTGGAAGACCTTTCCTAGCCACAGCAGGAGCTGTGATAGATGTCAACAGAGGTGAATTAGTCCTTCAATTGAATGGGGACTACCTTGTGTTTAAGGCACATGGCCATCCCTCTGTGATAAAGGAGAGTAAGCATGAAGAGCTTCTCTCAGTTCAGAGTCAAGAAGAGGCCCCACAGTCAAACTCTAAGTTTGGTGTTGGGAGGCCACAACCAAACACTAAGTTTGGTGTTAAGACCCCATATCCAAACTCTAAGTTTGGTGTTGGGACTATACAACATTGACCTGATCACCTTTGTGGCTCCATGAGAGCATAATGTCAAGCTATTGACATTAAAGAAGCGCTTGTTGGGAGGCAACCTAATTTTATTTATATAATTTTTATTTTATTTTATTTTATTGTTATTTTGTGTTTTATTAGGTACATGATCATGTGGAGTCACGAAAAAAATATAAAATTAAAAACAGAATCAAAAACAGCAGAAGAAAAATCACACCCTGGAGGAAGGACAGACTGGCATTCAATGCCAGTAAGGAGCATCTGGCTGGCGTTCAACGTCAGAACAGAGCATGAATCTAGTGCTGAACGCCAGAAACAAGCAACATTCTGGTGTTTGAACGCCAGGAATGTGCCTTGAGAAAAGCTGGCGCTGAACGCCAGTAACAAGCATGGAACTGGCGTTCAACGCAAGAAACATGCTACACATGGGCGTTGAACGCCCAAAACATGCTACACATGGGCATTGAGCGCCCAGAACGTGCATCACCTCGGTGTTTAAACACCAGAATGGTATGCAACGGCATTTTGCATGCCTATTTGGTGCAGGGATGTAATTCCTTGACACCTCAGGATCTGTGGACCCCACAGGATCACCTCAGGATCTGTGGACCCCATAGGATCACCTCAGGATCTGTGGACCCCACAGGATCCCCACCTAACATATTTCCACCTTACCTCCTAATCCTATAACACTCTTCCCCATATCACACTTCCCAACAACTTCAATCTCTCTTCCCAATTACCCCCTTCACCACTCACATCCATCCACTCTTCCCCATAAACCCCACCTACCTTCAAAATTCAAAACCACTTTCCCACACAAACCCACCCTAAATGACCAAAACTACACCCTCTCCCCTCCCTATATATACCCTTCCATTCTACTTCATTTTCACACAACACAACCCCCTCTTCTATACCTTGGCCGAAACCTACACTCCCCCTTCTCCTCCATATTTTCTTCTTCTTCTTCTTCTCTTCTTTCTTCTCTTGCTCCAGGGCGAGCAATATTTTAAGTTTGGTGTGATAAAAGCATAAGCTTTTTGTTTTTCCATTACCATCAATGGCACCTAAGGCCGGAGAATCCTCTAGAAAAGGAAAAGGGAAGACAAAAGCTTCCACCTCCGAGTCATGGGAGATGGAAAGATTCATCTCCAAAAGCCATCAAGACCACTTCTATGATCTTGTGGCAAAGAAGAAAGTGATCCCTGAGGTCCCTTTCAAGCTCAAGAAAAATGAGTATCCGGAGATCCGACATGAGATCCGAAGGAGAGGTTGGGAAGTCCTAACCAGCCCCATGCAACAAGTCGGAATCTTAATGGTTCAAGAGTTCTATGCCAATGCATGGATCACTAGGAACCATGATCAAAGTATGAACCCAAGTCCAAAGAATTATCTCACAATGGTTCGGGGGAAATACTTAGATTTTAGTCTGGAGAATGTGAGGTTGGCGTTCCACTTGCCCATGATGCAAGGAGATGTACGCCCCTATACTAGAAGGGTCAACTTTAATCAAAGGTTGGACCAAGTCCTAATGGACATATGTGTGGAAGGAGCTCAATGGAAAATAGACTCCAAAGGCAAGCCAGTTCAACTAGGAAGATTGGACCTCAAGCCTGTGGCTAGAGGATGGTTGGAGTTCATTCAACGCTCCATCATTCCCACTAGCAACCGATCTGAAGTTACTGTGGATCGGGCCATCATGATTCATAGAATCATGATTGGAGAGGAAGTAGGAGTTCATGAAGTCATCTCCAATGAAATCTACAAAATAGCCGAAAAGCCCTCCACCATGGCAAGGTTAGCTTTTCCTCACCTTATTTGCCATCTATGTTACTCAGCTGGAGTTATCATAGAAGGAGACATCTCCATTGAGGAGGATAAGCCCATTACCAAGAAGAGGATGGAGCAAGCAAGAAAGACCCTCCACGGATCTCAAGAGATGCATGAGGAAGCTCATCATCAAGAAATCCCTGAGATGCCTCAAGGGATGCACTTTCCTCCCAACAACTATTGGGAACAACTCAACACTTCCTTAGAAGATTTGAGCTACAATGTGGAACAATTAAGGGTGGAACACCATGAGCACTCCATCATTCTCCATGAAATAAGAGAAGATCAAAGAGCAATGAGGGAGGAGTAACAAAGGCAAGGAAGGGACATAGAAGAGCTTAAGGACATTGTTGGTCCTTCAAGAAGAAGATGCCACTAAGGTGGATTCATTCCTTGTTCTTATTTATTTCTGCTTTTCGATTTTTATGTTGTGTTCATTTATGTTTTGTGTCTCTACTTCATGATCATTAGTGTTTAGTAACTATGTCTTAAAGTTATGAATAATTCCATTAATCCTTCACCTCTCTTAAATGAAAAATGTTTTTAATCAAAAGAACAAGAAGTACATGAATTTCAAATTTATCCTTGAATTTAGTTCAATTATATTGATGTGGTGACAATACTTTTTGTTTTCTGAATGAATGCTTGAACAGTGCATATTTTTGATCTTGTTGTTTATGAATGTTAAAACTGTTGGCTCTTGAAAGAATGATGAACAAAGAGAAATGTTATTGACAATCTGAAAAATCATGAAAATTGATTCTTGAAGCAAGAAAAAGCAGTGAAAAGTAAAAAGCTTGCGAAAAAAATGGCGAAAAAAAATAGAAAGAAAAAGAAAAAGCAAGCAGAAAAAGCCAATAGCCCTTAAAACCAAAAGGAAAGGGTAAAAAGGATCCAAGGCTTTGAGCATCAATGGATAGGAGGGCCCAAGGAAATAAAATCCAGGCCTAAGCGGCTAAATCAAGCTGTCCCTAACCATGTGCTTGTGTCATGCATGTCCAAGTGAAAAGCTTGAGACTGAGTGGTTAAAGTCGTGATCCAAAGCAAAAGAGTGTGCTTAAGAGGTCGGGACACCTCTAACTGGGGACTCTAGCAAAGCTGAGTCACAATCTAAAAAGGTTCACCCAGTTATGTGTCTGTGGCATTTATGTATCCGGTGGTAATACTGGAAAACAAAGTGCTTAGGGCCACGGCCAAGACTCATAAAAGTAGCTGTGTTCAAGAATCAACATACTTAACTAGGAGAATCAATAACACTATCTGAAATTCTAAGTTCCTAGAGATGCCAATCATTCTAAACTTCAAAGGAAAAAGTGAGATGCCAAAACTGTTCAGAAGCAAAAAGCTACAAGTCCCGCTCATCTAATTAGAATTAATGTTCATTGATATTTTGGAATTTATAGTATATTCTCTTCTTTTTAACTTATTTGATTTTCAGTTGCTTGGGTACAAGCAACAATTTAAGTTTGGTGTTGTGATGAGCGGATAATTTATACGCTTTTTGGCATTGTTTTTAGGTAGTTTTTAGTAAGTTCAAGCTACTTTTAGGGATGTTTTCATTAGTTTTTATGTTAAATTCACATTTCTAGACTTTACTATGAGTTTGTATGTTTTTCTGTAATTTCAGGTAATTTCTGGCTGAAATTGAGGGACTTGAGCAAAACTCTGAAAAAGGCTGCAAAAGGACTGCTGATGCTGTTGGAATCTGACCTCCCTGCACTCAAAATGGATTTTCTCGAGCTACAGAACTCCAAATGGCGCGATCTCAACCGCATTGGAAAGTCGACATCCAGAGCTTTCCATCAATATATAATAGTCCATATTTTATTCGGGAATTGAGGACGTAAACTGGTGCTCAACGCCAAGTACATGCTGCTGTCTGGAGTCAAACGCCAGAAACACGTCACGACCCGGAGTTGAACGCCAGAAACACGCTATAACTCGGTGTTCAACTCCAAAAGAAGCCTCAGCTTGTGGATAGATCAAGCTCAGCCCAAACACACACCAAGTGGGCCCCGGAAGTGGATTTATGCATCAATTACTTACTCATGTAAACCCTAGTAGCTAGTCTAGTATAAATAGGATAATTTACTATTGTATTGGACATCTTCTGATCACTTTAGATCTTAGGATCATCTTGGGACGATTAGTTCTCAGATCATGGGGGCTGGCCATTCGGCCATGCCTGGACCTCTCACTTATGTATTTTCAACAGTGGAGTTTCTACACACTATAGATTAAGGGTGTGGAGCTCTGCTGTACCTCAAGTTTCAATACAACTACTATTATTTTCTATTCAATTCTCTTTTATTCTTATTCCAAGATATACGTTGCACTTCAACTTGATGAATGTGATGATCCATGACACTCATCATCATTCTCACCTATGAACGCGCGTGACTGACAACAACTTAGGCCGCGCGCATATCTCTTAGATTCCCCAACAGAATCTTCGTGGTATAAGCTAGATAGATGGCGGAATTCATGGGAATCCGGAAAGTCTAACCTTGTCTGTGGTATTCCGAGTAGGATTCTGGGAATCTGGAAAGTCTAACCTTGTCTGTGGTATTTCGAGTAGGATTCCGGTATTGAATGACTGTGACGAGCTTCAAACTCCTGAAGGCTGGGCGTTAGTGACAGACGCAAAAGAATCAATGGATTCTATTCCAACCTGATTGAGAACCGACAGATGATTAGCCGTGCTGTGACAGAGCATAATACCATTTTCACTGAGAGGATGGGATGTAGCCATTGACAACGGTGATGCCCTACATATAGCTTGCCATGGAAAGGAGTAAGAAGAATTGGATGAATGTAATATGAAAGTAGAGATTCAAGAGGAGCACAGCATTTCCATACGCCTATCTGAAATTCCCACTATTGATCTACATAAGTATTTCTATCCTATTTTATTTTCTGTTTATTATTAATTTTTGAACTTATCCATAATCAATTATTATCCGCCTGACTGAGATTCACAAGGTGACCATAGCTTGCTTCATACCAACAATCTCTGTGGGATCGACCCTTACTCACGTAAGGTATTACTTGGATGACCCAGTACACTTGCTGGTTAAGTTGAACGGAGTTGTGACCACACATAGTTGTAAACCATGGTATTGGCATCATGTTTTTGGCGCTATTTCCAGGGAAAGAAAAAGCAATGAATTTTACAAAATGCAATAACATATGAATCACAATTTCATCCACCAAGTTTTTGGCGCCGTTGCCGGGGAAAGAAAAAGTAATGAATTTTACAAAATGCAATAACATATGAATTACAATTTCGTCCACCAGTCACCCGAAACAAATCATCCTCTTGAGTGACCCCACAGACTAAACAATCCCCTCTTTTACTGAATTGCTGTTGGACTTCTCTAAACTTAGAGATTGTGTACTCACGCTGAAATTGTCTTTCAATTGTAGAGCTCGATAACATGGGACAACTCCTTTAGAGTCTGCAGCATCATCCTCCAGTTCTTTTTACTTTTTGTTCCCAAGCACATTGTCATACTCATGCACGAACTGAACCAGTCCACTTTTACAATGTAGGTAACCACCGAAAAAGGCGTGCATACTCTCACTCCGTTGGGTACTTCTCATACCAGCCCAAAATTCACCTTGGAAATATATTGGAACCCACATTCGACGATCTTCATAAATGTCTACAAAACCAAAACATACATATCAAATCGGGAATCATCATCATGAATAAATAGCTACATCACAATACACCACTAAAGGCTTAGTGAACCAACTATACATCTACGTCTCAAATAAAAATATTCCGTAAAAGTATCCAAATTGATTACCAATCATCCGATGACAACGGGGGCTGAATTCTAGTAAAGTAAAGACCGAACCTTCCAAGCATACCTACCATCCAAAAATAATACAAGAGCACTATAAAGCACAAACCTGATAGCCATTTATTTTTGTGTAGGTTAAACTCATTAACGAATGCACACCAATCTTTCTCAAAAGACTCTTTAGAACAGGCATTCCAAACAGTGCCATGCATTTTATCATCTATTTCCCTGTATTTAGCATATCCTCCGAGCTTATGTGGTATCTTCTTCATTATGTTGTATTTGGGAAAACATTCTTAATTGCGCCAAATATGAATTTGCACTGGTCCGTGATGATGACCTGTGGGGGATTCCCATGCAATTTAACCAGTTTTAAAATACTCACTCAAAGCTAGGAATTTCCTCATTACCCAACAAAGCACATCCGAGTAGTGTGGACTTACCATGATGGTTGACACCAACAAAAGACGGAAGTCCATGCCTGCAATAAAGACAGCAAAAAATTACTAAATTACAATATTGTTGGAAAAATGTAAACCCTTATAATGGAGACAAAAACACAAACATACTTGTTCCTTCTGTACGTTGTAGCAAACGATACCACATCTCCAAAATATTCATACGATGTCCTGCATCTTGCATCTACCCATATCGCACTCTTAAACTTGTTATTTTCGTCCACATCAACTGCATAGAAGAAATTCGGGTTTATATCTCTCATTCGCATGAAATATCTACTCATTTACTTCACATATTCATTTACGTCAGCACAGCGCAAATCCCTTGTTATAAAGTTCCTAACATCCTTTTCTGAGTAACCCAACATTGATGACCCACCAACCTCATTTGCCAGTGCGAGATAAGTCTTGTTAGGCTGTATGTCAGCCTCATCGTTGTTCTGAATCACACACTTGGCATGCATGGTCAGTTCCTTGTACTCACTGTAATGCACAGCTTGCTCGGCAAAACACACGTGGGTGTGCTTCAATTCTAATTTGGTCACCAACCAATTATCATTATGCCTATCAAGCATCACGTACATCCTTGCTTTGCACCCAGCTGTTGTTATTCTCTTTACCCGCATTGCTGCCTTCACTCGAGACTCCCGATAACCTTCACGACTGCAGTGTATCGATTGATTAATAGGTACCTTTAATTCCTTCCTTGTCTTGTCAAAGTTTGTATTCCTAATCCTCATCACAAACCCAACTTTCTTCGCATAATTAGAATAGAACTCTTGTGCCCGCTGTAACGAATCAAATCTCAATCCTACGTACGGGATTTCCTCCATTGGAATTCCAGTGTGATCCGGGACCTGCAAATCCATACAGAAAATGCATCATTCAACACAAACCATATCAATCTAAACAATTTCCAACATGTCACTAATTTTGCGAGAAGAATAAAATATATTTCACACCTCATTATTGCTTACCGTAGCATCATCCTTTTTCTGAATAGCGTCTTCAGATTCTTTTCCCTAAAATCGATAAACGAGGACATATCACCAAACAAGATACACATCGACCATTCAACACTAATAAAAACTTTGCCAACAAATAGAAAATACCTACTAATTGACAACCCAAACTAAACTGGTATAAAAAATTACTATCAATGATCAAAGCCATAAAAAAAATTAAAAAAATTAAAAAAAAAACTCAAAGTTGGAAACATCATCTCCACATGCTAAACTAAGAAATTGTAAAACACAATTCATGCAACAAAGTATATCCATGCTAACTTTTGATAATACCTACTAATGGACAAACCAAACTAAACTGGTATAAAAAATTACTATGTTTTTCCTGTAATAAACATATTAACCTACCATGAACAACACAGATTAAGCAAATTAAACTGAGAAAAAAAATAGGAGTGAATGATACTAAAATGAACAAGACACATGCAAGGATAAGTTGGTGTACTCCCAAATAAAATTTATAAATCCAAAAAATACAAATTGAATTTGCTAATATAAAGCTCATTTAACCATTCCTAAAACTGCAAATATCTAATAAAAAACATATGGATCTCAATGCATTGCTCAAAATATATTGTCATTTTCAACTGAATTTGTTGCTATGTGTATCACAAGAAAATTCACTACAAGACACATTAAGTCACTATGAAAAAGTCACATTAAGCAAATTAAGTTGAAAAAAAAAACACAGAGTATTGCTACAAATAAACAAGAAAGACTATGTGTGCTTAAAATATACACTCATTCTCAACTTAAATATATGGCTCCATGTATCACAGGAAAATTCACTAAAAGACACATTAACCTACCATGAACAACACACATTAAGCAAATTAAACTGGGAAAAAAATAGGAGTGAATGATACTAAAATGAACAAGACACATGCAATGATAAGTTGGTGTACTCCCAAATAAAAATTATAGAGCAAAAAAATACAAATTCAATTTGCTAATATAAAGCTCATTTAACCATTCCTAAAACCGCAAATATCTAATAAAAAACACATGTATCTCAATGCATTGCTCAAAATATATTGTCATTCTCAACTGATGTTACTAAAATCAGGACGGAGATATTACCTGGTGTAGTTCACGGCACAACGGTTTCACGACACCACCATGGACGTACGTCGCATCTATCTTCCACGAGGCTGTTGGTGTATCTAATTGGAATCGGGGGGAGAGACGGTCACTGGCGGACTGGCCACGGCGGCGTCCCGGTGACTGAAAATTTTGGCCAATTGTACGAGAGAGATGTTTGGCTATGGTTTCTTAGAAAAGTGGTTGTGTGAAAGGGTTGGGATATTGGGTTTCTCTAGTTTGATGTTAACCTGATCCACGTTTACCATTTCCTTACTTTTTCAAAATGTTTTTCATGGACCCCACATTAAACCTAATTTAGCCATATAAATTAATTTTAATTTTTTTTAATTTGTGTTGGTAATACTTGCCAGACTCTCTCTTGGTAACGTATACTTTTCCATATGAATAACAAGACTAATAAGAAGCATCGTTTAGTCAAGCACATCACATGTGAATGCGAGTAATGTGATTAATGAAGCAAGCAGTAATTTTGATGAAGAAAATGTAGAGAGTACGGCGTGGAAAGCCACAAGAGACAGAAGGCAAAATTTGATATCCGCAAGTAGGAAGCTACGTGGAAGCTGAGGGTAAATGGGTACCATTTTACATCTACATTTTCTTTACTCATTAAAATAAATAATTAAATAAATACAAATATAGTACATAAAAAACGTGTGGTTCTTGATGCTAGGACATCTTAGGCTAGTTTTACTAGCCTTTTTCTTTGTTTTTGATAAGTTTTATGTATTTTCTTGAATCATAAGTAAGTCATTTGGGTAGAAATTCATGCATAACTAGATTCATTCAATTAGGATTAATATGGTGCAATTTTATGAGAATTATGCTATAATTACTTATGTGTCAAGAATGATAAGAATTCTCATGACTTTAGCAAGGCTTTGATGCATGTATTGGTTGATGATAAGTGAAGGAAAGCATGAAGGAAGGTTAAAGACTGAGCATATAAAGATGGAGAAGAAGCAACGTTGGTGGCCATGTTGGACCACCAACGTTGACTTAAACTTGGAAGAGAAAAAGAGCACTCCTTTTTAAACAATGTTGAAGCTCACGTTTGAGGTAGCCTTGGACATCCAACGTTACCCCCAACATGGTGATGAAAAATTCAGTTCTGGAGCTAAGTAAATTTTGAGTGATGCGTACACATCGCGCGTGAAGAAAAGCAAAATTTGTTATCCGCGCGCAAGCGTGTGTCACGCGCACGCGTGGAATGGCAAAAACGACCATCCATGCGTACGCGTGGATCACGCGTATGCATCAAAAATAGAACGTTGGAGGTCCAACATTAACTCAAACGTACCCTCCAACGTTCGCAATGCTCAGCCCAAAATTGAGATTTGAAAAATATGCATCGACGCGTACGCGTCAGTGACGCGTACACGTGGATGGGAATAACACCAATGCACGTGAAAGCATGAAGCACGCATACGTGTGAAAACGCCAACGTTGGAGGGAATTTTTGGGGTCCAACACTGAGGCCAACGTCTTTAAAGCTGAAAAATGATTTTTTTATCCACGCGCACGCGTGGAGCACGCGCACGCGTGGATAAGTTTTTCTGCCCATTTTGCACGGACGCGCAAGGCATGCGGACGCGTGGGTTAATTAACGTTGGCCTTCTAACGTTGAGTCAAACACCAATGATAGCAAGCCTTTCTGGCTTTTGCTGATCTGATTCAACGTGGCGTTTGAGTCAACATTGACCTTCAAAAGTTGACACAAACTTGAAGCATCAATATTCAAATTTTACACATATTTCTTCTCAAGACCCAGAGCAATCAATTAGAGCCATCTTCAACCCAATTTCATCAAGGCCAAAAGCCTAATTCAAGGCTTGAAGATCAATGGAAGAGAGTGTATAAATAGTTTAGAATTTAAGTTAGGAAGAACTTTTTTTTACTTTTAGTTTTTTTTTTTGGCTTATTGTTGATTTCTTACTTTTAGCTCATTCCTAGTTTTCTTTGAGAATTTTCACTTATCTTTGAATTTGGGATTTTGGGAATTAGATCTAGTTTTCTACTTTTGTTGTTCTTGCTTCTGCAACTTCTACTTTCTATTCTGAATTTTAGATTGAGATTGAAGAAATTCTGTTTCAATACTCGATCTGAAATTCATCTTTATTTTTCTTCTGCAAAATTCTGAGAATTAAGGAATTAAATTTGAGTTTCCTTTACTGCTTTCATTTACATTTCTTTTGCAATTTATTTACTCTTTGATCAAGGAAGGAATTGAGATCTAGATCTACCTGCTAGTCTCATTGATCTCCTGAGATCTTCAATTTCTCTTTTAGATTTCACAATTGAGCTAAGTTTACTTCCTGTTTTTTTCTTCAAGCAATCTTACCCATCTGTTTAGATTTTCTGCAACTCATCTCATCTTCTACTTCTTTGATTAATTGCTCTTTACATTTTCGTGTTGAATTCTAAATCCTAACTCCCAAATCTCTTTACTATTCAAGTAATTTACATTTCCCAGCAATTTAACTTCAGTAATTTAGATTTCTTGCACTTTAAGTTTCAGCCATTTACATTTCTTGCAATTTAAGTTTCAGCTCAATTTATATTTCCTACACTTTAGATTCTGTCAATTTCCCCTCTCCCTTTTATTTTTATGCAATTTAGCTTCTGTTGGTTACGATTCACTCAAACAATCAACTATTTGCTTAACTAAACTAACCACTTAACTAAAATTGCTCAATCCTTCAATCCCCGTGGGATTGACCTCACTCATGTGAGTAATTACTACTTGATGCGACCCGGTACACTTGCCGGTGAGTTTGTGCAGAATCTAATTTCCGCTCATCAGTTCCTCTTGATTGTGCAATCCATTCATCAGCATTCCAACTTATCATTTGAATACAATTTCTTAATCTTAGCCAATAATGGATTGCATGATGCATCTTCCTTTTTCATTCTCCTTATTTTGGTGGTTATATTAATTTGATAGTTGTTGTGATTATACTAAATTTTTAAATATATTATTGATATTCTGACCCAAAAAATATAAAGATAGGTTCAATCAAATTAAAAGGTACAATTAAAAAAAATGGTCTCTTTTACTTACTCGATTTCATAGAGGTCGAGCACAATAAAAATGGTTCAATCTTACTTAATTGAATAACTAATTACTTCCTGAAATATTTCTTACTATCTCTACTTTATTTAAAAAATAGATCTCAACAAACATCTAAGATACAAGGAACAATTATCCACCCACAAATGTAGAACTATTTTAAAAAGGTGGTTATATCTCCATTATAAATACACTGGCATACTCAAATATATTCAGAACCCAATCTACTATAATCTGCTTAAAGCCATTGATAACTTAGACATTATAGTCTCTTGCAGGTAGCAACCCCCCACCTCCTCATGCGAAACTTGGATAGCAGCATGATGAGCGGATATTTTATACGCTTTTTGGGAGTAATTTCATGTAGATTTTAGCATGTTTCAGTTAGTTTTTAGTAGAATCATATTAGTTTTTAGGCAAAAATCATATTTCTGGACTTTACTATGAGTGTGTGTATTTTTCTGTGATTTCAGGTATTTTCTGGCTGAAATTGAGGGAGTTGAGCAAAAATCTGACTTAGGCTGAAAAAGGACTGCTGATGCTGTTGGATCCTGACCTGCCTGCACTCGGAATGGATTTTCTGGAGTTACAGAAGTCCAATTGGCGCGCTCTCAACGGCGTTGGAAAGTAGACATCCAGGGCTTTTCCGCAATATATAATAGTCCATACTTTGCGCGAAGATAGATGACGTAACTTGGCGTTGAACGCCAAGTTCATGCTGCTGTCTGGAGTTAAACGCCAGAAAAACGTCATGATCCGGAGTTGAACGCCCAAAACACGTCATAACCTGGAGTTTAACGCCAAGAAAGGCCTCTACTCGTGGATAGCTTTAGTCTCAGCCCCAGCACACACCAAGTGGGCCCCATAATTGGATTTCTGCACCAATTATCTTAGTTTACTCATTTTCTGTAAACCTAGGTTACTAGTTTAGTATTTAAACAACTTTTAGAGACTTATCTTGTACCTCATGACATTTTCAGATCTGAATTACATACTTTTTGACGGCATGAGTCTCTAAACTCCATTGTTGGGGGTGAGGAGCTCTGCAGCGTCTCGATGATTTAATACAATTCCTTTGTTTTCCATTCAAACACGCTTGTTCTTATCTAAGATGTTCATTTGCGCTTAATTATGGAGAAGGTGATGATCCGTGACACTCATCACCTTCCTCAATCCATGAACGTGTGTCTGACAATCACCTCCGTTCTACATCAGATTGAATGAATATCTCTTAGATTCCTTAATCACATAATCTTCGTGGTATAAGCCGGATTGATGGCGGCATTCATGAGAATCCGGAAAGTCTAAACCTTGTCTGTGGTATTCCGAGTAGGATTCTGGGATTGAATGACTGTGACGAGCTTCAAACTCCTGAAGGCTGGGCGTTAGTGACAGACGCAAAAGAATCAATGGATTCTACTCCAACCTGATTGAGAACCGACAGATGATTAGCCGTGCTGTGACAGAGCATAGGAACGTTTTCACTGAGAGGATGGGAAGTAGCCACTGACAATGGTGACACCCTACATAGAGCTTGCCATGGAAGGAGCCTTGCGTGTGTTGAAGGATTTCAAGGAAGAGTTGAAGTCAGAGGACAAAGCATCTCCAAAACTCCAACATATTTCCCATTACTGCACAACAAGTAACGATTTGATTCTCTTTTATTCTTCTTACAATTTTAAATACTTTGACTTCTTACAATTAAATCCAAATAACCTTATTGGCCTCCTGACTAAGATTAATAAAATAAACATTGATTGCTTCAAACCAATAATCTCCGTGGGATCGACCCTTACTCACGTAAGGTATTACTTGGACGACCCAGTGCACTTGCTGGTTAATTGTGCGAAGCTGTGTTAAATAGTCCATTAATATTGGCCACACAATTTTGTGCACCAAGTTTTTGGCGCCGTTGCCGGGGATTATTGAGTTTGAACAATTGAAGGCATATTTTATTTCTTAGATTAGGAATAATTTATTTTTGTTGTTATAGAGTCATCAAATTTTGATAGGATAATTTCTTTTCAAAAATTTCTTTTCAAAAATATTGTTTTTCTTAATTAACTGTTAATTTTTCGTGAGTTTAGTGTCTTATTCTAAGTTTGGTGTTAATTGCATATTTTATATCTTCTTTAAAATTCTCGTGTTAGTGTTCTTGGTTCTTCCTTGATATTTAAGTTGTTCTTGATAATTGGTTATACCCTTTGGAACCTTTTTCAAAAATAATTTTTCTTGGATTGAATCTTGTGCCAAATTTTAAGTTTGGTGTTTTCTTGTTAATCTCTTTATAATTTTCGAAAATTTTATTAAAGTTTTCTAAAAATTTTAAGTTTGGTGTTCTTTCTTTTGTTCTTGGTGTTCTTGTGAATCTTCAAAGTGTTCTTGAGTTTTTCTTGTGTCTTGATCTTAAAATTTTTAAGTTTGGTGTTCCTTGGTGTTTTCCCTCCAAAAAAATTTTCGAAAATAAGGAGCATTAGATCTAAAAATTTTAAGTCTTGTGCCTTTTGTGTGTTTTTCTCTTTCATCATAAAATTCAAAAAAAAAATATATCTTTTCTAACCAATTTTAAAACTACATTTCGAAATTTTTTATATAAATTTCAAATTTTAATTTCAAATTTTTCGAAAAAAATTAAAAAAAAAAATAAAAAAAAATAAAAAAATTTTTAACTTCTTTTTATATATTTTGTTTTTATTTATTCCGCTATTATAAAATAAATAAAATCAACATATAAATTATCTCTTGTAATCCAATATGGAAGCAAGTAGGAATGGACAGTCCAAGAGGACTCTGGGGTCATATGCTAACCCCACTACTGCTTCATATGGGAGTAGTATCTGTATACCCTCCATTGGAGTTAGTAGCTTTGAGCTGAATCCTCAGCTCATTATCATGGTACAGCAAAACTGCCAGTACTCTGGTCTTCCACATGAAGAACCTACAGAATTTCTGGCACAATTTCTGCAAATTGCTGATACAGTACATGATAAGGAAGTAGATCAGGATGTCTATAGATTATTACTGTTTCCATTTGCTGTAAAAGATCAAGCTAAGAGGTGGTTAAATAACCAGCCTAAGAACAGCATAAAAACATGGAAACAGCTGTCAGAAAAATTCCTGAATCACTATTTCCCTCCAAAACGGATGACACAGCTAAGGCTAAGCATCCAAGGCTTCAAACAAGGAGATAATGAATCCCTTTATGATGCCTGGGAGAGATACAGAGATGATAAGAAAATGCCCCTCTGAAATGTTTTCAGAGTGGGTGCAATTGGACATCTTCTACTATGGGCTTACAGAAAAAGCTCAGATTTCTCTAGACCACTCAGCTGGTGGATCTATACATATGAGAAAAACAATTGAAGAAGCTCAAGAGCTCATTGATACAGTTGCCAGAAATCAGCATCTGTACCTAAGCAGTGAATCTTCCATGAAAGAAGAAGCTAAAACAGTAACTGCAGAACTCAGTTCGGTGGATCAGGCTAATGAATTTAATCAGCAATTAGACTTTCTAACTCAGCAGCTAGCCGAATTCAGGGAAATATTACAGGAAACAAGAATGGCTAACAGGAATATGGAAGTGCAATTAAAGCAGACAGAAAAGCAACTGTCAAAACAAATAGCAGAAGAATGCCAAGCAGTTCAATTAAGAAGTGGGAAAACATTAAATACCTCACTTCAAAGCAGCAGGAAACCAAGAAATGAACAGATGTCTACTCAAAATCCCTCTGAGGACAATCAGAGCCCAGAGAGGAATGATGCTGGCGCTGAACGCCCAAACCATGCTCATTCCTGGCGTTCAACGCCAGAAACAAGCATGAATCCGGCGTTGAACGCCCAAAGGGAACATGGTTCTGGCGTTCAAACGCCAGTAACAAATAAGGAAGTGGCGTCTAACGCCACTCCAGCTTCCACCCCTGGCATTCAAATGCCAGTGGGTGATCAGTCACATACAAGTGCTGATAACAACCCTTCTAAAAAGGCTTCCCAACCCACTTCTGTAGGTAATAAACCTGCAGCAACTAAGGTTGAGGAATACAAAGCCAAAATGCCTTATCCTCAAAAACTCCGCCAAGCGGAACAGGATAAGCAATTTGCCCGCTTTGCAGACTATCTCAGGACTCTTGAAATAAAGATTCCGTTTGCAGAAGCACTTGAGCAAATACCCTCTTATGCTAAGTTCATGAAAGAGATCTTAAGTCATAAGAAGGATTGGAGGGAGACTGAAAAAGTTTACCTCACTGAAGAATGCAGTGCAGTCATTCTGAAAAGCTTACCTGAGAAGCTTAAAGATCCTGGGAGCTTTATGATACCATGCACATTAGAGGGTACTTGTGCCAAGCAAGCTTTATGTGATCTTGGGGCAAGCATCAACCTAATACCTGCATCTACTATCAGAAAGCTTGGTTTAACTGAAGAAATCAAACCAACCAGGATATGTCTTCAACTTGCTGATGGCTCCATTAAATACCCATCAGGGGTGATTGAAGACATGATTGTCAAGGTTGGGCCATTCGCCTTCCCTACTGAATTTGTGGTGCTGGAAATGGAGGAGCACAAGAGTGCAACTCTCATTCTAGGGAGACCTTTCCTAGCAACTAGCCGAACCCTCATTGATGTCCAAAAAGGGGAAGTAACCTTGAGAGTCAATGAGGAGGAGTTCAAATTGAATGTTGTCAAAGCCATGCAACATCCAGACAACCCAAATGACTGCATGAGTGTTGATATTATTGACTCTCTGGTAAGAGAGGTCAATATGGCTAAGAGTCTCGAATCAGAGCTAGATGACATCTTTAAAGATGTTCAGCCTGATCTGGAGGAATCAGAGAGAATAGTAGAACCTCTGAAAATCCCTCAGGAAGAGGGGAAACCTCCAAAACCCGAGCTCAAACCATTACCACCATCCCTAAAATATGCATTCCTGGGAGAAGGTGATACCTTTCCTGTAATCATAAGCTCTACCTTAGAGCCACAGGAAGAGGAAGCACTAATCCAAGTGCTAAGGACACACAAGACAGCTCTTGGGTGGTCCATCAGTGATCTTAAGGGCATTAGCCCAGCCAGATGCATGCACAAGATCTTACTGGAAGATGACGCCAAGCCAGTGGTTCAACCACAAAGGCGGCTGAATCCAGCTATGAAAGAAGTGGTGCAGAAAGAGGTCACTAAATTACTAGAGGCTGGGATTATTTATCCTATTTCTGACAGCCCCTGGGTGAGCCCTATCCAAGTTGTCCCTAAGAAAGGAGGCATGACAGTAGTTCATAATGAAAAAAATGAACTGGTTCCTACAAGAACAGTTACAGGGTGACGTATGTGCATTGATTATAGAAGGCTCAATACAGCCACCAGAAAGGATCATTTTCCTTTACCATTCATAGACCAGATGCTAGAAAGACTAGCAGGTCATGAATACTACTGCTTCCTGGATGGATATTCAGGTTATAATCAAATTGCAGTAGATCCCCAAGATCAGGAGAAAACGGCATTCACATGCCCATCTGGAGTGTTTGCATACAGAAGGATGCCATTTGGCCTGTGCAATGCACCTGCAACCTTTCAGAGGTGCATGCTCTCAATTTTCTCTGATATGGTGGAAAAATTCCTGGAAGTCTTCATGGATGACTTTTCAGTATTTGGAGACTCATTCAGCTCCTGCCTTAACCATTTAGCACTTGTTCTGAAAAGATGCCAAGAGACTAACCTGGTTTTAAACTGGGAAAAATGTCACTTTATGGTGACTGAAGGAATTGTCCTTGGGCACAAAATTTCGAACAAGGGAATAGAGGTGGACCAAGCTAAGGTAGAAGTAATTGAAAAATTGCCACCACCTGCCAATGTTAAGGCAATCAGAAGCTTTTGGGGGCATGCAGGATTCTATAGGAGGTTTATAAAGGATTTTTCAAAAATCGCCAAACCTCTGAGCAACCTGCTAGCTGCTGACACGCCATTTATCTTTGATAAAGAGTGTCTGCAGGCATTTGAGACTCTGAAAGCTAAATTGGTTACAGCACCAATCATCTCTGCACCAGACTGGACATTACCATTTGAATTGATGTGTGATGCCAGTGACCATGCCATTGGTGCAGTGTTGGGACAAAGGCATGACAAGCTTCTGCACGTCATTTACTATGCCAGCCGTGTTTTAAACGACGCACAGAAGAATTACACAACCACAGAAAAAGAGCTACTTGCAGTGGTTTACGCCATTGACAAATTCAGATCCTATTTAGTAGGATCAAAAGTGATTGTGTACACTGATCATGCTGCTCTTAAATATCTACTCACAAAGCAGGATTCAAAACCCAGACTCATCAGATGGGTGTTGCTTCTGCAAGAGTTTGATATAGAAATAAGAGACAGAAAAGGGACATAGAATCAAGTAGCAGATCACCTGTCCCGAATAGAACCAGTAGAAGGGGCATCCCTCCCTCTCACTGAGATCTCTGAAACTTTTCCGGATGAGCAACTATTTGCCATCCAGGAAGTGCCATGGTTTGCAGACATTGCAAACTACAAGGCAGTGAGATTCATACCTAAAGAGTACAGTAGGCTGCAATTAAAGAAATTAATCACAGATGCGAAGTACTATCTTTGGGATGAACCATATCTCTTCAAGAGATGTGCAGACGGAGTAATCCGTAGATGTGTGCCTAAGGAAGAAGCACAAAAGATTTTATGGCACTGCCATGGATCACAATATGGAGGACATTTTGGAAGTGAGCGAACAGCCACAAGAGTCCTCCAAAGTGGCTTCTACTGGCCTACTCTCTATAAAGATTCCCGAGCGTTTGTGCTTAATTGTGACAGTTGCCAAAGATCTGGCAATCTACCTCACAGTTATGCCATGCCTCAACAAGGAATCTTGGAGATTGAGTTGTTTGATGTATGGGGTATTGACTTCATGGGACCTTTCCCACCATCATACTCAAACACTTATATTCTGGTGGCAGTGGATTATGTATCCAAATGGGTGGAGGCTATTGTAACACCCACTAATGACACTAAAACAGTGTTAAAATTCCTCCAGAAACATATTTTCAGCAGATTCGGTATCCCTAGAGTATTAATCAGTGATGGGGGCACTCATTTCTGCAATAAACAGCTTTACTCTGCTCTGGTACGTTATGGAGTTAGCCACAAGGTAGCTACTCCATATCACCCACAAACTAATGGGCAAGCTGACGTCTCAAATAGAGAACTTAAAAGAATCCTGGAACGGACTGTAATTAACCGTAGAAAGGATTGGGCAAGAAGCTTGGATGATGCTCTGTGGGCATACAGAACAGCATTTAAGACCCCTATAGGGACCTCTCCATACCAGCTTGTGTATGGAAAGGCATGTCACTTGCCAGTGGAACTGGAACACAAGGCCTATTGGGCAACCAGATTCCTAAACCTTGATGCCAAGTTAGCTAGAGAAAAACGATTGCTCCAGTTAAATGAGCTAGAGGAATTTAGACTCAATGCTTTCGAGAATGCAAAAATTTACAAGGAGAAAGCAAAAAGATGGCATGATAAGAAATTATCATCCAGAGTCTTTGAGCCAGGGCAGAAAGTTCTGCTATTCAATTCTAGGCTCAAATTATTCCCTGGGAAATTAAAATCCCGGTGGAGAGGTCCATATGTAATACAAGTGTGTCACCATATGGATACGTAGAGCTTCAGGATAATAAATCTAACAAAAAGTTCATTGTTAATGGACAGAGAGTTAAGCATTATCTTGAAGGCAACTTTGAGCAAGAATGCTCAAAACTGAGACTTGATTAAGAGCTCAGTGGTAGTCCAGCTAAAGACAATAAAGAAGCGCTTGCTGGGAGGCAACCCAGCCATTTACAAAGTTTATTTACTAATTAAAATAAATTTTCTTTTCTTTACAGGTATGAGTCCAAGTATCTTCAAAGGTGAAATAGCAATTGGTTGAAGTCACAGAGTTACAGAAAAAATTTGGAAGCTCACTGGCGTGAGAAAGCCAGTAAGAAACACTTTGGGCGTTGAACGCCCAAAAGAAGCACCCACTGGGCGTTTAACGCCAGTAAGGGTAGCCATCTGGGCGTTAAACGCCAGAAAGGAGCATCTTCTGGGCGTTAAACGCCAGAAAGAAGCACCTTCTGGGCGTTTAACGCCAGTCTGCTAGCATCCTGGGCGTTCAGAAAAACGCCCAGTGACAAAGGACTTCCTGGCGTTCAACGCCAGAAAGAAGCATCAGCTGGGCGTTGAATGCCCAGGAGAAGCAACAATTGGGCGTTAAACGCCCAAAACATGCATCGTTTGGGCGTTTAACACCAGGATGGTGGGAGGAGGTAAAAATTCGTTTTTAATCCTAATTTTTCTAAATTTTTATGTTTCAATTCATGATTTCTTACATAAACATATTCCAAATTGTCATCCATCATATCAAGTTAGTTTTCTAAAAACCCTGATTTCTAAAATTCCATGTTTCAAAAATTTTAAATATATCTTAATCCAAAAAAACAAATGGTTTTCCAATCCAATCCAACTCTTTTAAGTTTGTTTTCAAAACTCAATTATCTTTTTAAAATCTTTTTCAAAATTAAAAATTTCAGATTTATCTTTTAAATTATCATTCATATCTTTCTCTTTTTAAACTATATCTTTTTCTTATCATATCTATCTTTTATAAATCATATTTTCTATCTTATCTCTTTCTTATTTTTGAAAATTACCCTCCCCCCTCCCTATATTTTGAGTTCGGCGCCTCCTCCTCATCACCATCCAACACTTGCTCTCCTTCTATCCCTCTTCTTTCTTCTCTTTTGCTTGAGGATAAGCAAAGCTCTAAGTTTGGTGTGTTTTATCCGTGATCACAAAAACATACCCACTAAAGATCATGGCTCCTAAAGGAAAACAACCCAACCCAAGAGGCAAGAAAGAAAACACTCCAAAGCCACTTTGGAATCAAGGGAAGTTCTTAACTAAAGAACATTCAGACCATTACTACAAGATAATGAGTCACAGATCAGTGATCCCGGAAGTCAGATTTGATCTGAAAGAAGATGAATATCCGGAGATCCAAGAGCAAATTCGAAACAGGAATTGGGAAACTCTGGCCAATCCTGAAACGAAAGTGGGAAGGAACATGGTTCAGGAATTTTATGCTAATCTATGGCAGACAGAAAGGCAAAGAATAATTGGAGCTGCTCTCTTTGACCATCGGACTGTAGTCAGGGGAAAGATCATTCATACCAATTCTGACAAGATCAGGGAGATATTTAAGCTTCCCCAACTGAAAGATGACCCAGACTCCTTTAATAGGAGAATGATGAGGGTCAATAAAGGGCTGGACAAAGTACTGGAGGATATATGCATCCCTGGAGCCAAGTGGACCACCAGCACGACTGGCATCCCAGTTCAACTCAAAAGGGAAGATCTAAAACCAGTAGCCAGAGGTTGGCTAGACTTCATAGGGCGCTCCATATTGCCCACCAGCAACCGTTCTGAAGTCACTATTAAAAGAGCAGTAATGATTCACTGCATCATGTTGGGAAAAGAAGTGGAAGTCCATCAGCTGATCTTATGTGAGCTATACAAAATAGCAAACAGGAATTCTAAGGACGCCAGATTGGCCTATCCAAGCCTAATCTCTATGCTTTGCAAAGATGCTGGAGTAAAGATGGGAATAACTGAATATATCCTAATTGAAAAGCCCATTACTGGAATATCAATGGTCAGACAACAGCAACAAGATGATTCAACCAAAAGGAGAGCACAAGAAGCCCTCCCAGAACTGCCTCAATTCGAATATTGGGAACATCTTGAGGCTTCTATTTCCAAATTACAAGAAGCTATGGATCAAATAAAGGAAGAACAGAATAATCAAAGTAGCATGCTTTGCAAACTGCTCAAGGAATAGGAAGAGCAAGGGCGTGATCTAAGGGAGCTGAAGCGCCAAAAATTAATCCTTGAACAGCACCCCACAGATTAGAGGAACATCTACTCCTCAAAACAACAGGTTGCTGAGTTCCGATTTTCTGCTTTAGCTTAGTGATAGTATTATTATAGAAATTCACCTTAGGAGATATTTAGTAGTAATTAGTATGTCTATTTTGATTTTATTTCCAATTAAGCTATAATTTATTTTTCTCATCATCATCAGGCATAAATAAAGTAGTAGATTTTTTTTAGAATAAAGAAGTAATCTATAATTTTCGAGTTCTCAATAATAAAAATTATAATTAATTATATGTGGTGGCAATACTTTTTGTTCTCTGAATGAATGCTTGAATAGTGCATAATTTGTACTTTGAATTTGATGAATATTGGCTCCTGAAAGAATGAGGAACACGAAAAATATTATTGATGATCTGAAAAATCATGAAATTGATTCTTGAAGCAAGAAAAAGCAGTCAAAAAAAAAGAGAGAAGAAGGAGCAATAGAAAAAGCCATGAGCCCTAGGCAAGGGTAAAAAGGATCCAAGGCTTTGAGCATCAATGGATAGGAGGGCCCAAGGGAATAAAATCCAGGCCTAAGCGGCTAAACCAAGCTGTCCCTAACCATGTGCTTGTGGCATGCAGGTTCAAGTTACAAACTTGAGACTGAGTGGTTAAAGTCGTGATCCAAGGCAAACAGAGTGTGCTTAAGAGCTCTGGATACCTCTGACTGGGGACTTTAGCAAAGCTAAGTCACAATCTGAAAAGGTTCACCTAGTCATGTGTCTGTGGCATTTATGTATCTGGTGGTAATACTGGAAAACAAAGTGCTTAGGGCCACGGCCAAGACTCATAAAATAACTGTGTTCAAGAATCAACATACTACACTAGGAGAGTCAATAATACTATCTGAATTCTGAGTTCCTAAGGACGCCAATCATTCTGAAATTCAAAAGATACAGGGAGATGCCAAAACTGTTCAGAGACAAAAAGCTACAAGCCCCGCTCATCTAATAAGAATCTGAGCTTCATTTAAAACTCTAAAATATTATTACTTCTTAATTTCTGTTAAAACCTATTTTATTTATCTAGTTTCTTGAGGACAAACAACAGTTTAAGTTTGGTGTTGTGATGAGCGGATATTTTATACGCTTTTTGGGAGTAATTTCATGTAGATTTTAGCATGTTTCAGTTAGTTTTTAGTAGAATCATATTAGTTTTTAGGCAAAAATCATATTTCTGGACTTTACTATGAGTGTGTGTATTTTTCTGTGATTTCAGGTATTTTCTGGCTGAAATTGAGGGAGTTGAGCAAAAATCTGACTTAGGCTGAAAAAGGACTGTTGATGCTGTTGGATCCTGACCTCCCTGCACTCGGAATGGATTTTCTGGAGCTACAGGAGTCCAATTGGCGCGCTCTCAACGGCGTTGGAAAGTAGACATCCAGGGCTTTCCAGCAATATATAATAGTCTATACTTTGCGCGAAGATAGACGACGTAACTTGGCGTTGAACGCCAAGTTCATGCTGCTGTCTGGAGTTAAACGCCAGAAAAACGTCATGATCCGGAGTTGAACGCCCAAAACACGTCATAACCTGGAGTTTAACGCCAAGAAAGGCCTCTACTCGTGGATAGCTTTAGTCTCAGCCCCAGCACACACCAAGTGGGCCCCAGAATTGGATTTCTGCACCAATTATCTTAGTTTACTCATTTTCTGTAAACCTAGGTTACTAGTTTACTATTTAAACAACTTTTAGAGACTTATCTTGTACCTCATGACATTTTCAGATCTGAATTACATACTTTTTGATGGCATGAGTCTCTAAACTCCATTGTTGGGGGTGAGGAGCTCTGCAGCGTCTCGATGATTTAATACAATTCCTTTGTTTTCCATTCAAACACGCTTGTTCTTATCTAAGATGTTCATTTGCGCTTAATTATGGAGAAGGTGATGATCTGTGACACTCATCACCTTCCTCAATCCATGAACGTGTGTCTGACAATCACCTCCGTTCTACATCAGATTGAATGAATATCTCTTAGATTCCTTAATCACATAATCTTCGTGGTATAAGCCGGATTGATGGCGGCATTCATGAGAATCCGGAAAGTCTAAACCTTGTCTGTGGTATTCCGAGTAGGATTCTGGGATTGAATGACTGTGACGAGCTTCAAACTCCTGAAGGCTGGGCGTTAGTGACAGACGCAAAAGAATCAATGGATTCTACTCCAACCTGATTGAGAACCGACAGATGATTAGCCGTGCTGTGACAGAGCATAGGAACGTTTTCACTGAGAGGATGGGAAGTAGCCACTGACAACGGTGACACCCTACATAGAGCTTGCCATGGAAGGAGCCTTGCGTGTGTTGAAGGATTTCAAGGAAGAGTTGAAGTCAGAGGACAAAGCATCTCCAAAACTCCAACATATTTCCCATTACTGCACAACAAGTAACGATTTGATTCTCTTTTATTCTTCTTACAATTTTAAATACTTTGACTTCTTACAATTAAATCCAAATAACCTTATTGGCCTCCTGACTAAGATTAATAAAATAAACATTGATTGCTTCAAACCAATAATCTCTGTGGGATCGACCCTTACTCACGTAAGGTATTACTTGGACGACCCAGTGCACTTGCTGGTTAATTGTGCGAAGCTGTGTTAAATAGTCCATTAATATTGGCCACACAATTTCGTGCACCACAGCACCTCGACACTAGAACAAGTCCGACGGTGCCTCTGAAGGAGTCTGGACCTGTCGTTCAGGTCGAAATGATTGTTTCAGGTAATCCTCGGAACATATATACACACACATACACATAGAGGTAGGGTAGGGTAGGGTAGGGTTTGGAGCCAACCCTAATCCTAATCGCAGATTGAGATTTTTATATAAACTCAACTCTACCCTATTCGCGAGTTGAGAATATTCCAACTCTAGCCCTACCAGTTCTTAACCCACAGATATCCAATCCTACTTGCAGGTTACAAAAAAGATGTAACATTATTATATAACTTAATGATAATTTAAAGTAAAATTGACTTTTATGTAAAAAAAAGGGTATTAAATTAACAATTAATGATGTTCTTTTCGCGGCTAAGGAATTTTCGCATTTAGTGAGAGGTCTTTGATTTAACATCCACTTGAAACATATTTTTATATAAGTATATATATAGAGTGCGGGTTGGTCAAATAGAATTGAGCCTTAATCCACACCCTACCTGACCCGTACAAGAACCTTATCCACATCTTATCTTACTTGCTGTGGATCGGGTTAACAGCCCTACCCGACTGGATATAATCGGGTTGGATACTCGTGAGTAGAGTATATGTTGTCAACCCTAATAAAGAGAGAAAAGGGCTACTATGACATTACAAAAATTTTATAATTAAAAAGTGTGAAGTTTGTACCATTTCTAACTAAAGACAATCATTAAAATATATAAATAAATTAAAAAATTATTTAATTATATTTATGTAAACATGTTCATAATTTTTTTAAAAAAATATTGTTTTAGTTTTCAATATTTAGATTAAATATTATTTTTCGCTACTAACATTTAAAACATCATATATTCGTTTCAAAATTAAGGATTTCAAATAAATTCTCAATGATGATGTCCTTCCATTAAATCCAAAAAAAAAAAATTACTAATACCTTTAGTAACATTTATATTGATAAAGTACTCCACATATTTATTGCATCATACATATTGTCATCATTTTGGTTTCATTGTTAACCTATTCTTCGTCAAGTAAACTCTGATAGTATTAGTTTTTTTTCCTTTACATCCAAAATCATAACATTGAAATATTCACACGTATTTCTCTAAAACTGAAACATTAACAAAACTTTTATTGTATGCGCACTATTTCATTCATATTTAATAGTGGAACAATGCTGAAGTCAATTGAAATTTTTTTATAACAAAAATGTTTTAAATATAATAAACGAAATTAAACTTAACCCAAAACGTAAAAGGATAAAATAGTATTTTATTCTATTTTTTTTTTTAAAAATTCACTTAGTTTAACAATATTAGTGAGTAAGGAATTAATCCACAGTTTAGGATTCTTAAACTAATTTCAACAAATTATCTTAGAAAGAGAAAATTAACATTTTTAAATAATTCATCAAAATCCTAAAATATATTGTGTTAGTTTTTATACATGTGACAAGTAACACAATGTCATTTTGTTGCATGCAAGGTGTTCACATCTCAGGGTGTAAATTATTCATAGTTTGCAGAATTATCTAACCTGTTTATCCCGCCAAAAAGAATAAGTTGGAAGTTAAAATTTGAGCTTACCAAACAAGAATATCCACCTAAATTATATTGTGTGATCCGTGGACATTGGTGGGCGGGACAACGAGTTTCCACCACTTTATTTTTTTAAAAAGTTATTGTAACAAGCTAAATTGAACTTGTTATTAAGAACAGAGTAAATACTCATTTCTGATTATGAAAGATGTAGATGCTGATAAAACTGATCATGAAAATTGAAACTAAAGTTATATCCATACAAGATAAGTTTTATTCGACAAAAATAACCAATAGTTAAAGTTTTATTGATAATTTTGTAAATATCCCTCTACTTTCCTCTTTCTTCCTTGTCTTCCTTTTATAGCCACCACCACTTCCGTTGCATCCGCCTACACCCTCAAATTCTCTCACGCCGATTTAATAAATCCTAATTTCCCTTTTTTTTTGCAACAAGAATCTATACTCTTTGGTTCGTTTGTTTTTTTTTCCTCTGATAAGCATTAACGTGTTTGGGAGCGCGGATCTGATTTAGTTTGTGGTGAATGAAGAAGAGCTTATTGCAGTGACCATCGACACCGGCCTTAAGACCTACGCCCGCGAAGGGAGGCTCCCTATTCTCGCATCAACACTGCCGGATTCGCCCTCTAATGCCACCATGTTGGATCTGATGCTTCTTCCAATTTCTGAAACCCTAACTATCTCAGAGGAAAAATAGAACCAGTAATCGCTTCAGTATAATTTAGTGAGAGAGAAACCGAATCAAATCAAATTGGAGAGAGAGAGAGAGAGAGAGAGAGAGAGAGAGAGAGAGAGAGAGGAGATACCAATGCAATACCAAATTGGAGGTTGATCGGCAACGAATCAACAACGTCCTCGACAAGCAGCTGGAGCAATCATTGCCATCAACGTCAAGGTCGAGGCCAATCAATGGCAACGACCAAACCATCCTTTCTCTTATGAAGCAAGTCCTCCTCTGCATGAGATCACGCCCTTAGGGACGCTTGCTCCACCGCCTCTGCCACTATCTCTAAGAACTCTGATGCTTTCGATGAGGAATTTGAGACTGATAGCGAGGAGTTTGATATTGGTAGTTTTGATGGAGGTGACACGTCATGGATCTCGTGGTTCTGCAATTTGAGAGTGAACGAGTTCTTGTGCGAGTTGGATGATGATTGCATCCAAGATTACTTCAATCTT
Organism: Arachis hypogaea; assembly: GCF_003086295.3. Lineage (NCBI taxonomy): Eukaryota > Viridiplantae > Streptophyta > Magnoliopsida > Fabales > Fabaceae > Arachis > Arachis hypogaea. The sequence goes on along the minus strand of NC_092044.1, from coordinate 60,362,180 downwards.
TGTGGATTGAGTAGTCAAGTATCTTACTAAGATTACACTCTTGATTTGATTTTGCAGTGGAGGTGATGGTGGTGGTTATGGAAGGAAGATAAAGAAGAAAGAAGAAAAGAAAAGAGTATTTACAGAATTATCAATAAAAAATTAACAATTGATTATTTTTGTTGAACAAACTTATCATACGCGAGTATAATTTTAGTTTCAAAATTTCATAATTAGTTTTCTCAGAATCCAAATCTTTCATGGTTAAAAATGTCTATTTACTCTTTAGGATATTGAATTTTAAGTTATTGATATGAAATTCAATACGTTATTGTTATTTTTCAATATTCATCCATGTTTTGTTTAGGTCCATATTAAACTTTCATTTTAAGTTCTCAAAAAAAAAAAAACTTGCTTACACAGATTTTCAATTCATAAAATTTCAATTTACTTTTTTTTTGGAAAAAAAAAAAACTGTTTCAAGTGATCTACTACGCCAGCCTACCAAAAAATGTAGTGTCTTTTAGAATCACACATTTAAGTAGGATATGGACAATCCACCACGTTTAAAGGACAAACTTTAATGGGGACGGAATAGAAATGCTTGTTTGTCAGCCACATCCATATCAACATCAAACTAATGTGATCAAAATGACATAGAAAAAAGACACCCAAATAGATTCACATTTATCAACTTTAGAGATTAAATTAAAAAAATTTTGTTTATTTTTCTTTTAATCTTGTAGACTAAATTAACTCGGGTCTATAATTTTGTAAACTAAATTAATAAATATTTATTTTTTGAAATATGAATATTCAATTATGAATTTTATATTATAAGAACGTACCTAAAAAATTTAATATCGGGCTACTTTGGGCCGTGGTGGTGGCGCAAGCCCAAACAACCAGGTGGTGGCCCAAGCCCAAACAACCAGGTGGTGGTTGCGTGATAAACTACCATTTTATGGTATATTTTGTTTTGAATTGAGTGGATTTTGTCACTTATTCTCACACTTATCCATATAAATTGCATGTTTTTAAGTTTTCTTCAAAATTTCGTGCTATGATTGAAAACATGCTTCTTTGGCCTTAAAATTGCTAATTTTTAATCCTCTTTTATTGCTATCAATGCCGTGATATGTGCGTTAAGTGATTCCAGTTTTCTAGGGCAGGAATGGCTGGCTTAGATAATGGAAAGGAAGCATGCAAAAGTGGAAGGAACACAAGAAATTGAAGTTTTGAGAAGCTGGCCTTGACACGCACACATGGATGACGCTTACGGTGACCGGTGCAGCAGGCAAGCGACGCGTGCGCGTGGCTAGGAATCCGTTTAGCGATGCATACACAGGGCTAACACGTACACGTGACGAGCGTCACTTGCCTCAGTTATGAGAAAATGTTAGGGGCAATTTCTACGCTGTTTTTGGCCCAGTTTCATGCCCGAAAATGAATATTAAAGGCTACAAAGTGGGATGAATTAGGGGATTCATTCACTTTTCATTCACACACTTTAGGTTTTAGATGTAGAATTCTAGAGAGAGAGGCTCTCTCCTCTCTCTAGGTTTAAGGTTTCTTCTTCTAATTTCTCCTTAGGTTTAGGTTTCAGTCTTATTCTAATTTAGTTTTCTCTTACTTTTAATTGTTCTAGCACTTTAGTTATCTACTTCCCTTATTGATTCCTTTATTTTGCTAATTTAGTTTATGAGTTCATATTTTACTCTCAATTTTCATTAATGCCATTTATGTTTCATGTTTCTTGTTGTTCAATTGCTTTATTATTGTTATTTCTTTGCTTTGGTTAGTCTTAAAATTTCCTATGTCTTGTCAATTTTCTATGTTTTTATTTTATGCCTTCCAAGTGTTTGATAAAATGCTTGGGTGGATTTTAATTTAGATTTTTATGTTATTGACTTGATTAATTAGAGACTCTTGAGTTATCAAAATTCTTTTGTTGATTCTTTTGATAACTCAAGAGTCTCTAATTAATCAATTCAAGCCAAGAACATAAAAATCTAAATTAAAATCCACCCAAGCATTTTCTCAAACACTTGGAAGGCATAAAATAGAAACATAGAAAATTGACAAGACATAGGAAATTCTAAGACTAACCAAAGCAAAGAAATAACAATAATAAAGCAATTGAACAATAAAAAACATGAAACATAAATTGTATTAATGAAAATTGAGAGTAACACATGAACTCATAAACTAAATTAGCAAAATAAAGGAATCAATAAGGAGAGTAGATAATTAAAGTGCTTGAACAAATAAAAGTAAGAGAAAACTAAATTAGAATAAGATTGAAACCTAAACCTATGGAGAAATTAGAAAAAGAAACCCTAAACCTAGAGAGAGGAGAGAGCCTCTCTCTCTAGAATTCTACATCTAAAACCTAAAGTGTGTGAATGAAAAGTGAAGGAATCCCCTGATTCGTCCTACTCCGCAGCATCTAATCTTCATTTTCAGGCTTAAAACTGGGCCAAAAATAGCCCAGAAATTGCCTCCAATAATTTCTCGTAATTGAGGCACGTCAAGCTCGTCACGCGTAATTATCAGCCCTGCGTATGCGTCGCTTGCCTGATGCATCGGTCACGCGTACGCGTCATCCATGCGTGCGCGTGATGTGTGAAAACTTGTCTCTCAACAAATTTCTCTTCGGCAAGTATACCGAATTGTCGTCAAGTAAAACTCACAGTAGAGTGAGGTCGAATCTCACAGGGATTGATTGGTCAAGCAATTTTAGTTAGAAGAAAGTGCTAGTTGAGCTGAGCAGAAATTGGATTTGGAATTTGCAGAAAATTAAATGACTGGAAAGTAAATAGCAGGAATTAAAGTGCAGAATCTTAAATGGGGAGTTGGGGTAATAAGCATGAAATTAAATGGCAGAAAGTAAAGAGAATGGGTAAGATAAGATATGGGGAAATCATTGGGTTCAGGAGATGTTGCATTCTCCGGATCAAGTTCATTCTCATCTCTTCCTCAATCAATGCATTCATTGATCTCCTTGGCAATCTTAAGTGATTGGATCCCAATTCCTTGGCAATCCAATCTATCTAAGCTTGAACAATTGCCAAATTCCTTGATTTAATTGCTCATGGGGAGAGATGAAGTGTGGTCACTGATTATACCACATGTATTCCCAAATCAAAGTGTTGGTAGGATTACATGTCACAATATCCATCCAAACCCCAATTCGGTCCAACATGAGAAAGTATTTCTAGCATGATCTTCTCATCCCTTTTCCAAGGCTCAAAGGAGATCCAATTATGGAGAGTTTCTTTTCCAAGACAACTAACCAATTGAGTTAAGATTGAAAGCTTTCTAGTAAGATCAAGAGAAAAGAAAGAAGAAGAAGAATGAAAACTATAATTAATCCATCAAATTACAACAGAGCTCCCTAACCCAATGAAAGTGGTTTAGTTGTTCATAGCTCTAGAAATGAAAAATAGCAGAAAAGAAGAATCCATGCTAAAGTGCAGAAAAAGTAAATCTATAGAGAGTAGTGCCCAGAAGTGCCAAGCTTCTCTCTAGTTCAAAACTACTCCTATATATACTACTCCTCATGATCTTCTAGGGAGTTCTTCAAGTCTTGGATGTGGGCTCTGGACCTTGAGTTGAAGCAATTCTCATCTTTAGTGGGCCCAGCTTGCAGAGAAATATGAGTTACGCTTGGGCATTTAGTGAGATTAACGTTGAGTCACATTTTTGGGTGCGAGAACGTTAGTGGCATTCAATTTTTCCACTAACGTTCCACCCTTATATACCCACGTTAACTCCAACGTTAGTAGTCTTAACGTGACTACTAACGTCTCCTATTCAATCCTTGGCCAATGTTAATGGGACTCACTTTTCCCATTAACGTTGGCTTGTGCCCCTTTTCGCAAACGTTAATGGGACTCACTTTTCCCATTAACGTTGGTTTGCCTCTTGTCCCTACGTTAAGTCTCACGTTAGCTTAGCTAACGTGGCTCTTAACGTGGGTGTTCTTCACCTTCGAGAGCGTTAGTGACACTCACCTTTGTCACTAACACTCCAATTGCCTAAAGTTCCTACGTTAGGACTCACGTTAACTAAGTTAATGTGGCTCTTAACGTAGTAAATGAAGCAATCTCCCAACGTTAGTGACAAAAGTGAGTGTCACTAACGTTGGTTCTTTGAATTCAACTCCACGTTAACTTTCACGTTAACAATCTTAACGTGAGAATTAACGTAGGCAATGCTAATGATCTAACGTTTGTGACAAAAGTGAGTGTCACTAACGTTGGCGTTGTTGCTCCTCTTCCACGTTAGAGTTCACGTTAACTAAGTTAACGTGACTCTTAACGTGGGGCATTGCCTAGTTTTCCAACGTTAGTGGTGTTCACTTTTCTCGTTAACGTGGAGTTCCCCTTTTTCTTCTACGTTAACTACCACGTTAACTTAGTTAACGTGGCAATTAACGTGAGCTATGGATGGCTTCGCAGGCGTTATTGGTGATCACTTTTCTCATTAACGTTGCAAGCTCCTTGCCATTCCACGTTAGTGTTTTCGTTAACTAAGTTAACGTGAATGCTAACGTGGTTCTTCCATGCTTCATTTGTCCTGAAATCAAGCAATTAAAGTGCATCAAAGCTCTAGCCAAAGTCATGAGATTATGCATCATCAAGTTATCATGCAATTCTAGCAAAAATCTCATGAAATCATGCAAAATTCACAATAGTTGCTTGAATCAATGTGTAAGTGTAGTTTCACCCAAAACTTGCCTTATTCACTAAGAAAATGCATGAAACTACCCTAAAACAGTAAAGAAAAGGTCAGTGAAACTGGCCTAGATGCCCTAGCATCAGCGCGTCAAGGCCAGCTTTTTAAAACTTCAATTTCTTGTGTTTCTTCTACGTTTGCATGCTTCCTTTCCATCCTCTAAGCTATTCCTGCCCTAGAAAACCCGAAATCACTTAATGCACATATCACGGCATCGATGGTAATAAAAGAGGATTAAAAATTAGCAATTTTAAGGCCAAAGAAGCATGTTTTCAATCATAGCACGAAATTAGGATGGAAATTTAAAAAATATGCAATTTATATGGATACATGTGAGAATAAGTGACAAAATCCACTCAATTCAAATAAAAATATATCATAAAATAGTTGCTTATTATTGCTCCAATGAGGGGACCAGAGATCGGGTCCGGAACTATTGCCCCTAGAGCAAGAGCCTGTGCTTGCTCAGTCTCATCGTTGGAGGATTTGTTTTGTCATGTGGTTGTGTCCTTTAAGCTTGGCATGGGGAGTGGGCTAAGGTGGTGCCTCCTTTAATTTTTAGGTATGGTTTCTTGGGGAACTAAGGGTGCTAGGGCTCTGGTCGTCTTGGCTGGTGGTTTTCTTAATGGTTACTGTTGTGTGACCTCTGATGTGTGGGGCACGCTTTCCCAGGTCACAAAGGAGTGGCAATATGAGGTTTTGCTTCTTGCGGTGGATGAGAGGGTCTGCTATATAGACCCTGACTCACATTAGGTCGCTAATTGGTTGTGGGTTTTTGTGTCTATGTTCACGCGGCTGGGGGTGCGACTCCCCTTTTCTCCATTTTCCTAGGACCTGCTAAATTGGTGTTCAATGGCGCCATCCCAGCTGCAACCAAATAATTGGGCGGCTGTCTGAGCTTTCAAATTAGTTTGAGATTATTCGGAACTTCTGGCTCATGTGGAGGTCTTTCTATACTTCTTTACATGCACCCTTCCGACCAAGGAAGGGAAGAATACAAAAGTTTGTGTGTCTTTTCGTGCCAAGCCAAATCGGCGGATATTCGGCTGTTTGAAGATTCCTTTCATGATTTTAAGGAGGAATACTTCAAGTCTGACCTGCTCAGGGGTACCACCCATTCTGGCCGACTCTCGAGGGGGAGCGCTATTTTTTCACGTACTGAAATTTTGGGTTCAGTGTGTCGTACTTGATGCAGGCTTCGTATGAAAGTTTGTCCCATGAGAACAAGGATATTGTTGATGTTCTGTTGGCAATTTTTAGGTGGCATACTGGACTTTTGTTGGTGGGTTTCTTGGAGTCTTTTTGTTTTATCTTTGCTGCCAATTTTGTGACTTAATAGAATTTTCTTCTTCTTTTCAGTTGATATGACTGGAGGTTTGACTACAGTTGTAAGGTTGAAGGCTGCCATGATCTGGGATACCGGAAGTGAGGGTGGTGAGGCCTTTCCATCGACACCTCAGTACCAACCTCAGCTGGATTCCTAGACTGATTCACAAGAGATGGTTTTTACTTGGGTAGCTGGCGTTGAGGTTGACAAGGAGGCCGTGGTGGTCCAGGCTCCCGAGGTTAGCAATAAAAAGAAAAGGGTGATGAAAGGGACCAGTGGGGAGAATGTGGAAGAGGAAGGTCCGGTTCCATCCGTGATGGACCAGAGTTTTGATGCTCCAGGTTTCATTGACCATCATCTCTTGTCGGGTACGGAGGAGTATTTCCAAGATTGTGATGTCAATGGTTAGACGAAGTATGTGTACATGCTCTTCTCTGTTCAACCGTCATTGTCTAGAAGGAGGAGCCAATGCTGACTCAGGTGGGGCTCTAGTCTCAGGCAGAAGTCGAAAAGTTGAAGAAGCTGCCCGCTGATGACTTACATCATCTACCCTTTTTCTTGCATAAAAACGACCATAAAAGAGGCATAATCTCATTTGATCATTGCAATTCATGCCTTAATTGATGAATATCATAGTACATTGCTGTGAAATGAGTTTGTGTTGAATTTTAAGCAAAAAAGACATCAAAAATGCAAAGGAAACAACTAAACAAGTGGGCGTGTGAAACAGGCGTGCCACTTGGAACAAACCCCACAAAAATGTATTGGCGTGGCACTCCAGAAGCTGGGCATGGCACGCTAGTACAACATTCCAGAGAGCAACAATAAAGACCATCGAAGGGGCATGGCACGCCAATTAATTACCTAGAAGTGTCATCACAGGGCGTGCCACTTTGTATCGAAGGCGTGGCACGCCAGTTCCAGAATTCACTTGGGCATGCCACTTAAAGATCAAGGCATGGCACACCAAGCCTAAGAGACCCACAATTGAATGGGCGTGCCACTTGAGCAATATGGCGTGGCACGCTGGTACAAGAATCTAGAGAAGGGGTTGAAGGCTAATGAAGTCTGGGCGTGCCATGTGAGCAACTAGGCATGGCACGCCAATGAACAAGAAGGCAAAGCAAAAAGCTGGATGTGCCACTTGGTGTCGAAGGCGTGGCACGCCAGATCAAGAACTCTCACTAAGGCATGCCACTTAAATGATTAGGCGTGGCACGCCAGCACTGAAGGAGGCCAAACAAAGCTGGGCGTGCCACTTGGTATCGAAGGCGTGGCACACCAGCTCAATTGTCCCACTTTGGCGTGCAACTTGAACGTCCAGGCGTGGCACGCTAACCTTTGGAACCAAGGTACGTGTAGGACGTGGCACGTTGGTACTGTTTTTCAGAGGAGGAGATAAAGGGCCAAATGAACTGGGCGTGCTGCTTGGATGACGAGGTGTGGCACGCCAGCAAGAGGATGAAGCATTTAAAGGGGCGTGGCACGCCAGAACCTGGGCGTGCCATGCTGGTACAAGTTTCCAAAAGCATGAAGATGTGGAAAATGGCCTGGGCGTGCCACTTGGTATTGAAGGCGTGGCACGCCAAGCTACTTGAGGACTTTAAAATGGCCTGGGCATGCCACCTTGGCTCGAAGGCGTGGCACGCCATGATACCTGGGTCAATTAAAATGCCTTGGGCGTGCCACTTTTGCTCGAAGGCGTGGCATGCTAGGGATGTGATAGAGGAAGGTGTTTCACTTGGAGGGTGAAGCGTGGCACACCAAGCTTGAAACGAAGAGAGCGTGACATGCCAGGGGAACGCCAGTCACACGCCAGCTGGAAGATCACGTTTGTTGAGTTTTTTTCCCTCCAAATTGTAATTTTCTTTTCAATTTTGTAATTTCCTTTATTTCTAGATCTAGGAGTTGTATAAACACCCTTGGAAGTATTGGAAACACATACAGAGACGCAGATCACTATCTCAAGGGGATTGTAGAGTTTTAGTTTGGAATTCATTTTTTTACTTTTTACACTTCATCTCTTCCATCTTTTGTACTTTCTTTCTGAGCTATGAGTAGCTAAATTCCCTCTCACTGAGAGAGGGAGCTCTATTGTACTTGATGGATTAATGATAGTGAATGTCTTCTTCTCTTCATCTCTCTTTGATTTACTTGCAGGATTTTTGTTCTTCATGCTTAGCATTCAATTATCTTGGAAAAGAGATTGAATGCAATTGGGTTTTATGGGAACCTTGGAAGAGGAAACATAAAACCATGCTTGAAAATCTTTCTCACACTTGAGTAGAATCTGGATTTTGGTGTTTGGATATGGTGACATATAATCCTCCCTCTACTTGGACCTACAGGGATGTGTGGTATAATCAGGGACCAAGCATATCTCTCTTCATGAGCAATTAGACCAAGGAATTGGCTATTGATCAAGATCTGAGAGATTGAGTCACCAAGGGATTGGGGCTCAATCAATCATGATTGCCAAGAGGTTAATGAGTTGCATGATTGAAGAGGATGTAAGCTTGATTTAATCCAAAGAGACAATATCTCCTGATTTCAATGAATTCCCTAATTCTTATCTCTCCCATTCTTTTATAGCTTTCATTTACATTCTAAAAATTCTCATTCCTTTTTACATTCTTGCTATTTCTATTTCCGCACTTTATTTCTTTCCTTTATTCTTTTGCCATTTATGTTTCCGCCATTTATGATCCTGCACTTACAACTTATTCTGTCTAAGCTTGACTAATTCACCAATTAATTAAAATTGTTCAAATTTACCAATCTCTGTGGATACGATCCCACTCTACTGTGGGTTATTACTTGACGATAATTTTGGTGCGCTTGCCAAAGAGCGGAATCATCAATTTTATTGGGAGGGGAGTGAATCCGAACTCATCAAGTTTCATGGAGCCGTTGCCGGGGATTGGTTTGAATTTGACAATGATTAAATTAATTGGGGAGCTAGATTAAGCATTTTCATCTACCTGTTGTTTTCTTTTTCTATTTTTTGTGATCTTTAAATTCCCTTATAATCTCTGTTTTTCATTCTCTTTTTTTGGGATCGTTTTAGCTATTCATTGTTTATACTTTCACTCTTCTAAATGTTTGATTAATTGCATCAACCAAGCTAACCACTAATCTTAACTAAGGAGATTTTTTCACTTGTCCTTTACTTGCTGTGCGTTGAGTGTATGACATGCAGAAGAGGAAAACCTTCATCCTCTTTTGATAGTGAACCTGAGAGAACCTTTCCTAGATTGAGGAGGGAGGCTAGAGGTAAATGCATAGTTGGAGAAGAACCAGAGGAAGAAGATCTAACAACCACCATGGAAGACGAAGTGCACGACAATGTTGGAGGAGGTGCTGGAAATCAAGCTGGGCAAGAGAGGAAAGTCTTAGGCTCCTACATAAACCCAATCCAGGAAACTGTGGCAGTAACATCCTCAAGCCAACAACTCATGCTAACAACTTTGAGTTAAAACCTCAACTAATCACACTAGTCCAGAATAATTGTTCATATGGAGGAAGTGCCCAATAGGATCCAAATCAACATCTTAACACATTCTTGAGGATATGTGATACTGTAAAGTCCAATGGGGTACACCCTGATACCGACAAACTGCTCTTGTTTCCTTTCTCACTCAAAGATAAGGCAATAAAGTGGTTGGGAGCATTTTCCAAGGAGAGCCTAACCACATGGAAAGATGTTGTGAACAAATTTCTAGCAAGATTTTACCCTCCATAGAGGATCAACAGGCTAAGAGTTGAGGTGCAAACCTTCAGACAGTTAGATGGTGAAACACTCTATGAGGCCTAGGAGAGGTTCAAGGATCTAACAAGAAAATGCCCACCAGATATGTTTAATGAATGGGTGCAGCTCCACATTTTCTATGAAGGACTAACCTATGAATCAAAGAAGACTGTGGACCACTCTTCAGGGGGGTTCACTCAACAAGAAGAAGACCATTGAGGAAGCCATAGATGTCATTGAAACCGTAGCTAAGAATGACTACTTCTATGCTTCAGAAAGGGGCTAAAAGAAGGGGGTGTTGGAACTCAACTCTGTAGATGCCCTGTTGGCACAAAACAAGGCAATTGCAGCACAACTAGCTGCCTTGACTAAGAAGATGGAGAACAATCAAGTTGCAGTGGTTCAAGCTCAAGCACCACCCCAAGAAGGAGATGCACCAGAAGTTGAATGTGAGCAAGCAAACTATGTACACAACCCCTCTCAGCCACCATATGACCCTAACTCCAAGACATACAATCCAGGATGGAAGAACCACCCAAAATTCGGGTGGAGGAACCAACAAGGTCACAACCAAGATCATAACAAGCCATACCAATCCAATCACTACCAAAATCACAGCCCTAACCATCAATCAAACAACAACAGACCTTACCACGATCCACCTCACACATCATACCCTTCTACCCAGCAAACACACCACCATCAAGACACATTAACCTCAACCTCATAACCATGCAAGATCAGAAGTAACTTTGAGAGGGTAGAGACTGCAATAGCACAACTATTATCACAGCTCACAGGGGCAATTTTCACCCTTTTGGAGAGACAAGCACAGGCTGAAAAGAAGATAGATGCCAACCAAGAAGAATACAGATCGAATCTGAAAAATCAAGGTGCAACAATCTGATGATTTATAAACCAATCCATAATCCTTTCATGCAAAAAGTTGGTTGTCACTAGTACAAACCCCTAAAATTTATAAATTGAAGTATTGAACCTCGGGTCGTTCTCCCTAGGAATTACAATAAAGTGTCTTGTTGTTGGTTTTGAGTTATTTTGGGGTTTTTGAGATTTTAGACAAGAAATATAAATGGAAGGAAAATAAACTAACAACTAACAAAGCTCTTGGCAAGATATGAGAACTAGAAGTCCTATCCTAGTTATCCTCCTCAATTGTGACCACAAATTGTTCATTGCTACCACTTAGTTAACCTCTAACCATGGAGGAAAGTCAAGTGGATGAATCAATTTGATTCCTTAAGTCATAATCAACTCCTAAAGGAAAGACTAGCTTTAGAGGCATTCAAATCAATTAGCAACTTCTAATTATCAATCAACAAAAGAATTAGATAACTCAAGAGTCACTAATTAATCTACCTAGGTCAAGAGGAACAAAACCTACACTAAAACCCAACCAAGCATTTCATCAAACACTTGGAAGGTACAAAAGAAAAGCAAAGCAAATTGACAACAAGAGTAGAATCTAACAACAATTATTAAAAGGAATTAACAACAACAATAAAAAGAAACACAATTATTATGAATTACCTTGAATTAAATTGAAAGAAAATGAAAGGAACAATAGTAGATCTACAAAAAAGTATAAGAACAACATAAAGGAAATTACAACAAAAGAATAGAAGAAGAATGAATGTAACAACAAGGAATTGAAAGGTAGAAGTAGAAGGAAGCAAATATTAAAACCTAGATCTAAGAACTAAACCTAATTCTAATCCTAATTCTAGAGAGAAGTGAGAGATTCTCTCTCTAAAACTAACTCTAAACTAATCCTAATGAGTGTGAATGGTTCAATCTCCTTTTCCTCTTCAATACCTTGGCTTTAAATAGCTTTTCTGGTGCCAAAGTTGGTTGTAATTGGGCCCCACAACCCTTGAGAATTCATTGGGTGCGAATTCACTTAAAAATCAAGTATCGACATCGACGCGTACGCACACAACATGCGTACGCATCCATGGGCCATTTCGCAGGGTGCACGTAAGCGCCAAGTGCACACGCGCGTCCATGGACGAGTTCAACTCTTTGGCTTTTCATGATTTCTCCACTTTGCATGCTTTGCTCTTCACTCCTTTGATCCACTCCTATCATTTTCAACCTGAAATCACTTAACAAACAAATCAAGGCATCTAGTGGAATCAAAGATGAATTAAAATTAACTAATTTATGGTCTAGAAAGCATGTTTTCACATCTAAGCACAAATAAAGAGATAATCACAAAATCATGCTAATTCATTGAATAAATGTGGGTAAAAGGTGTTAAAGTCAATACAAGATAAACCCTACAAACGGGGTTTATCAACCTCCCCACACTTAAACCAAGCATTTCCTCATGCTTAAACCAAGAATGAAGTAAGGATATGTGATGAGTGGATAATTTGTACGCTTTTTGGCATTGTTTTTAGTATGTTTTTAGTATAATCTAGTTAGTTTTTAGTATATTTTTATTAGTTTTTAGTTAAAATTCACTTTTCTGGACTTTACTATGAGTTTGTGTGTTTTTCTGTGATTTCAGGTATTTTCTGGCTGAAATTGAGGGACCTGAGCAAAAATCTGATTCAGAGACTGAAAAGGACTGCAGATGCTGTTGGATTCTGACCTCCCTGCACTCGAATCGGATTTTCTAGAGTTACAGAAGCCCAATTGGCGCGCTCTCAACGGCGTTGGAAAGTAGACATCCTGGGCTTTCCAGAAATATATGATAGTCCATACTTTGCCCAAGATTTGATGGCCCAAACCGGCGTTCAAAGTCACCCTCAGAATTCCCAGCGTTAAACGCCGGAACTGGCACAAGAATGGGAGTTAAACGCCCAAACTAGCATAAAAGCTGGCGTTTAACTCCAAGAAGAGTCTCTACACGAAAATACTTCAATGCTCAGCCCAAGCACACACCAAGTGGGCCCGGAAGTGGATTTTTATGTCATTTACTCATCTCTGTACACCCTAGGCTACTAGTTCTCTATATATAGGACCTTTTACTATTGTATTTAGAGCTTTTGATCATGTTTTTATGATTGAACCCTCTTTGGGAGGCTGGCCATTCGGCCATGCCTAGACCTTGTTCTTATGTATTTTCAACGGTGGAGTTTCTACACACCATAGATTAAGGTGTTGAGCTCTGCTGTACCTCGAGTATTAATGCAATTACTATTGTTCTTCTATTCAATTCCGCTTGTTCTTGTTCCAAGATATCACTTGTTCTTCAACTTGATGAATGTGATGATCCGTGACACTCATCATCATTCTCACCTATGAACGTGTGCCTGACAACCACCTCCGTTCTACCTTAGATTGGGTGAATATCTCTTGGATTCCTGATACACGATGCATGGTTGATCGCCTGACAACCGAGTGCTCGCCTGACAACCGAGCCAGCCATTCCGTGAGATCAGAGTCTTCGTGGTATAGGCTAGAACTGATGGCGGCATTCAAGAGAATCCGGAAGGTCTAACCTTGTCTGTGGTATTCTGAGTAGGATTCAATGATTGAATGACTGTGACGAGCTTCAAACTCTTGAAGGCGGGGCGTTAGTGACAGATGCAAAAGAATCACTGGATTCTATTCCGGTCTGATTGAGAACCGACAGATGGATAGCCGTGCCGTGACAGGGTGCGTTGAACATTTCCACTGAGAGGATGGGAGGTAGCCACTGACAACGGTGAAACCCTTGCATAAGCTTGCCATGGAAAGGAGTAAGAAGGATTGGATGAAGACAATAGGAAAGCAGAGAGACGGAAGGGACAAGCATCTTCATACGCTTATCTGAAATTCCTACCAATGAATTACATAAGTATCTCTATCTTTATCTTTATGTTTTATTCGTATATCATCATTTATATCCATTTGAGTCTGCCTGACTGAGATTTACAAGGTGACCATAGCTTGCTTCATACCAACAATCTCTGTGGGATCGACCCTTACTCGCGTAAGGTTTATTACTTGGATGACCCAGTACACTTGCTGGTTAGTTGTGCGAAGTTGTGTTTATGCCATGGTATTGAACACCAAGTTTTTGGATTCATCACCGGGGATTATTTGTGTTGTGAAAAGTATTGATCACAATTTCGTGCACGATGTTTTTGGCGCCGTTGCCGGGGATTGTTCGAGTATGGACAACTGACGGTTCATCTTGTTGCTTAGATTAGGTATTTTTTTTTCTTCAGAGTTCTTAAGAATGAATTCTAGAGTTTCATGATGATCTGTTGAAATCTGGCTGGCTGTGAAGCCATGTCTAATTTCATTGGACCGAGGTTTCAACTTATCATCACAAGAGCTTGTTGATTTCTATCAATCTTGCTATTGGAGCAGTGATCTGCTAAGGCTTGGCTGGCCTTTGGCCATGTCTAGTGTTTTGGACCGAAGCTTTCTTTGAAAGCTTGGCTGGCTGTGAAGCCATGTCTAATTCCTGGACCGGAGTCTTAGACTAAACATTGCATGATTCCTGGAATTCTCATTAAGAATTTTGATACCTTCATTTTCTTTTTCCACTTAATTTTCGAAAAAGCACAAAAAATTTTAGAAAATCATAAAATCCAAAAAAATTTCTTGTTTGAGTCTAGAGTCTCATTTTAAGTTTGGTGTCAATTGCATGTTTCTGTTTTTCTTGCATTCATTCATGTGTCTTAGTGATCTTCAAGATGTTCTTGATGATTTTATTACTCTGATCTTTAATTCCTCTTGACTTGAGTGTTTATGTGTCTCATATGCATTCTCATTAGTGTCAGTAGTATACAAATTGCTAAGTTTGGTGTCTTGCATGCATTGTTATTTGATTTTAGTTGCATTTTGATTATTCCTCACTATTAAAAATCCAAAAATATTTTTAATTTGTGTCTTTTCAAGTCAATAATACAGAGAATTGAAGATTCAGAACATACAGCAGAGGAATTATACAGAAAAAGCTGGGCGTTCAAAACGCCCAGTGAAGAAGGACAGACTGGCGTTTAAACGCCAGCCAGGGTGCCTGGTTGGGCGTTTAACGCCCAAAAGGGTAGAGTTTTGGGCGTTAAACGCCAGAATGTGCACCATTCTGGGCGTTTAACACCAGGATGGCACAAGAGGGAAGATTTTGTTTTCAATGCAAATTTTTTTTCAAGTTTTCAAAATCTTTTCAAAATCAAATCTTTTTCAAAACATATCTTTTCAATCAAATCTTTTTCAAATTCAATTTCTTTCTATTTTCAAAGATACTTGCTATCAATTAATGATTTGATTCAACATTTCAAGTATGTTGCCTTTTCTGTTGAGAAAGGTTTAATGTTTGAATCATATCTTTTCTTGATAGCCAAGTCATTAATTTTCAAATTAAATTTTTTTAAAAAAAATGTTTTTCAAATCATATCTTCTCAATCACATATTTTTTAAAACCAATCATATCTTCTTAACCACATCTTTTTCAAAATAACTTTCAATCAAATCTTTTTGATTTCTAATTTCAAATTCTTTTTCAAAAATCACTTGATTTCTTTCCCACTTTTATTTTCGAAAATCAATTAGTGTTTTTCAAAATGTTTTCAAAATCATTTACTTGATTTTCGAAAATTACTTCCCCTCTTCTCACATCCTTCTATTTATGGACTAACACTATTCCTTAATGCAAAATTCGAACTCCATCTTCTTTGATAAGTTCGAATTTTCTACTTCTGCCTTCCATTTTTCTTTTCCTCTGACACCTCAAGGAATCTCTATACTGTGACATAGAGGATTCCACATTTTCTTGTTCTCTTCTCTTTCATATGAGCAGGAGCAAAGACAAAAGTATTCTTGTTGAGGCTGACCCTGAACCTGAAAGGACCTTGAAGCGAAAGTTAAGAGAAGCCAATGCACAACTCTCTGTAGAGGACCTAACAGAAATCTTCAAAGAAGAAGAACCCATGGCAGCCGAAAACAACAACAATGCCAACAATGCAAGGAAGGTGCTGGGTGACTTTACTGCACCTACTCCCGACTTCTATGGGAGAAGCATCTCTATCCCTTCCATTGGAGCAAACAACTTTGAGCTCAAGCCTCAATTAGTTTCTCTAATGCAACAGAGTTGCAAGTTACATGGACTTCCATTGGAAGATCCTCATCAGTTTTTAGCTGAGTTCTTGCAAATCTGTGACACTGTCAAGACTAATAGGATTGACCCTGAGGTCTACAGACTTATGCTATTCCCTTTTGCTGTAAGAGACAGAGCTAGAATATGGTTGGACTCACAACCTAAAGAAAGCCTGAACTCTTGGGAAAAGCTAGTCAATGCCTTCTTGGCAAAGTTCTTTCCACCTCAAAAATTGAGTAAGCTTAGAGTGGAAGTCCAAACCTTCAGACAGAAGGAAGGAGAGTCCCTCTATGAAGCTTGGGAAAGATACAAACAATTAATCAGAAAGTGTCCCACTGATATGCTTTCTGAATGGAGCATCATTGGAATTTTCTATGATGGTCTCTCTGAACTATCCAAGATGTCTTTGGATAGCTCTGCTGGAGGATCTCTTCATCTGAAGAAGACGCCTACAGAAGCTCAAGAGCTGATTGAAATGGTTGCAAATAACCAATTCATGTACACTTCTGAAAGGAATCCTGTGAACAATGGGACCAATCAGAAGAAAGGAGTTCTTGAGATTGACACTCTAAATGCCATACTGGCTCAGAATAAAATATTGACTCAACAAGTCAATATGATTTCTCAAAGTCTGTCTGGAATGCAAAATGCACCAAGCAGTACTAAGGAAGCTTCATCTGAAGAAGAAGCTTATGATCCTGAGAACCCTTCAATAGAAGAGGTGAATTACATGGGAGAACCCTATGGAAACACCTATAATCCTTCATGGAGAAATCATACAAATCTCTCATGGAAGGATCAACAGAGACCTCAACAAGGTTTCAACAACAATAATGGTGGAAGAAACAGGTTTAGCAATAGCAAGCCTTTTCCATCATCTTCTCAGCAACAGACAGAGAGTTCTAAGCAGAATACCTCTGACTTAGCAACCATGGTCTCTGATCTAATCAAAACCACTCAAAGTTTCATGACTGAAACAAGGTCCTCCATTAGAAATTTGGAGGCACAAGTGGGTTAGCTGAGCAAGAAAATTACTGAACTCCCTCCTAGTACTCTTCCAAGCAATACAGAAGAAAATTCAAAAGGAGAGTGCAAAGCCATCAACATGGCCGAATTTAGGGAGGAGGAAGAGGCAGTGAACGTCACTGAGGAAGACCTCAACGGACGTCCACTGGCCTCCAATGAGTTCCCCAATGAGGAACCATGGGAATCTGAGGCTCAAAATGAGACCATAGAGGTTCCATTGGACTTACTTTTGCCATTCATGAGCTCTGATGAGTATTCTTCCTCTGAAGAGGATGAGTATGTCACTGAAGAGCAAGTTGCTAAATACCTTGGAGCAATCGTGAAGCTAAATGACAAGTTATTTGGGAATGAGACTTGGGAAGATGAACCCCCTTTGCTCACCAAGGAACTGGATGACTTGTCTAGGCAGAAACTGCCTCAAAAGAGACAGGATCCTGGGAAGTTTTCAATACCTTGTACCATAGGCACCATGACCTTCAAGAAGGCCTTGTGTGACTTAGGGTCAAGTGTAAACCTCATGCCTCTCTCTGTAATGGAGAAGTTAGGGATCTTTGAGGTGCAAGCTGCAAAAATCTCACTAGAGATGGCAGACAATTCAAGAAAACAAGCCTATGGACTTGTAGAGGATGTTCTGGTAAAAGTTGAAGACCATTACATCCCTGCTGATTTCATAGTCCTAGAGACTGGGAAGTGCATGGATGAATCCATCATCCTTGGCAGACCCTTCCTAGCCACAGCAAGGGTTGTGATTGATGTTGATAGAGGAGAATTGATCATTCAAGTGAATGAAGAATCCCTTGTGTTTAAGGCTCAAGGATATCCCTCTGTCATCATGGAGAGGAAGCATGAAGAGCTTCTCTCAAAACAGAGCCACATAGAGCCCCCACAGTCAAACTCTAAGTTTGGTGTTGGGAGGCCACAACCAACTTCTAAGTTTGGTGTTGAACCCCCACATTCAAACTCTAAGTTTGGTGTTGGGAGGTTCCAACATTGCTCTGAGCATCTCTGAGGCTCCATGAGAGCCCTCTGTCAAGCTACTGACATTAAAGAAGCGCTTGTTGGGAGGCAACCCAATGTTATATTTTATCTATTTTCCTTTGTTATTTTATGTTCTTTTGTAGGTTGATGATCATGAGAAGTCACAAAATCAATTGAAAAAGCAAAAACAGAATGAAAAACAGAAAGAAAGGCAGCACACCCTGGAGGAGAGCGTGCTGGCGTTTAAACGCCAGTAAGGCTAGCTGTTGGGCGTTTAACGCCCAGTCTGGCACCATTCTGGTCGTTTAACGCCAGAAAGGGGCACCAGACTGGCGTTAAACGCCAGAAAAGGGCAAGCATTCGGCGTTAAACGCCAGAAATGGGCACCTGCCCGGCGTTTAACGCCAGAATTGGTTCAAAACGCATTTTTGCTTGCCACTTGGTGCAGGGATGACTTTTCCTTGACACCTCAGGATCTGTGGACCCCACAGGATCCCCACCTACCCCACCACTCTCTCTCTTCTTCACCCATTCACCAATCACCTCAACACCTCTTCCCCAAAAACCCTTCACCTATCAAATCCCATCTTTCTCTTCACCACTCACATCCATCCTTCATAAAACCCCACCTACCTCACCCTTCAAATTCAAACCACTTTCCCTCCCAAACCCACCCATACATGACCGAACCATGAGCCCCCCCAACTCCTATATAAACCCATCTTCACTCCTTCATTTTCACACAACCAAACCACCACTTCTTCCCTTTTTTTGGCCGAACACAAAGCCATTCCCTTCTTCCTCATTTCTTCTTCTTCTCCTCTCTTCTTTCTTCTTTTGCTCGAGGACGAGCAAACCTTTTAAGTTTGGTGTGGTAAAAGCATTGCTTTTTGTTTTTCCATAACCATTTATGGCATCCAAGGCCGGAGAAACCTCTAGAAAGAGGAAAGGGAAGGCAAAAGCTTCCACCTCCGAGTCATGGGAGATGGAAAGATTCATCTCAAGGGTGCATCAAGACCACTTCTATGAAGTTGTGGCCTTGAAGAAGGTGATCCCCGAGGTCCCTTTTTCACTCAAAAAGAGTGAATATCCGCAGATCCGACATGAGATCCGAAGAAGAGGTTGGGAAGTTCTTACCAACCCCATTCAACAAGTCGGAATCTTAATGGTTCAAGAGTTCTATGCCAATGCATGGATCACCAAGAACCATGACCAAAGTGTGAACCCGGATCCAAAGAATTGGCTTACTATGGTTCGGGGGAAATCCTTGGATTTTAGTCCGGAAAATGTAAGGTTGGCATTCAACTTGCCCATGATGCAAGGAGATGAACATCCTTACACTAGAAGGGTCAACTTTGATCAAAGGTTGGACCAAGTCCTCACAGTCATATGTGAAGAGGGCACCCAATGGAAGAGAGATTCAAGAGGGAAGCCAGTTCAACTGAGAAGGCATGACCTCAAACCCGTGACTAGAGGATGGTTGGAGTTTATCCAACGCTCAATCATTCCCACTAGCAACCGGTCCGAAGTTACTATAGACCGGGCTATCATGATTCATAGCATCATGATTGGAGAAGAAATAGAAGTTCATGAGGTGATATCCCAAGAACTTTATAAGGTGGCGGACAAGTCCTCTACCTTGGCAAGGTTAGCCTTTCCTCATCTCATTTGTCACCTCTGTTATTCAATTGGAGTTGACACATAGAGGGAGACATCCCCATTGATGAGGACAAGCTCATCACTAAGAAGAGGATGGAGCAAACAAGAGACCCCTCTCATCATCAAATCTCTGAGATGCCTCAAGGGATGCACTTTCCTCCACAAAACTATTGGGAGCAACTAAACACCTCCCTAGGAGAATTGAGTTCTAACATGGGACAACTAAGGGTGGAGCACCAAGAACACTCTGTTCTCCTCCATGAAATTAGAGAAGATCAAAGAATGATAAGAGAGGAGCAACAAAGACAAGGAAGAGACATTGAAGAGCTCAAGCACTCCATAAGATCTTCAAGAGGAAGAACAAGCCGCCATCACTAAGGTGGACCCGTTCTTTAATTTCCTTGTTCTTTATTTTCCTGTTTTTCGAATTTTAGTGCTTATGTTTGTCTATGTTTGTGTCTTGTGATCATTAGTGTCTTAGTGTCTATGCCTTAAAGTTATGAATGTCCTATGAATCCATCA